>NC_056745.1:706306104-706361104 GCF_019279795.1 Protopterus annectens | reverse complement strand
TTCTTTCCCATTCGTATGAGAGGTCTGCTAGTGAGAGAAAGCACATGTTCCATCAACTACCTTAGAAAGATGATAGAACAATAGGGTTGGGGTTACCACATGTCCACCTTTGCGAGGGACACTCCCCTTTGGGCAGTTGTGTCCTGCAAAATAAATGTAATTATGGCAAATGTCCTGTGATTTAGGGCAAAGATTTCCTATATTGTCTGTAGTAGTTGCATAAAACAATTATTTTGTACCTGAAACACCTAAATGTTATAAGAAACAGCATAAGCAACTATAATGCTACAAGAATAACCTTTTATTTAGGCAAAACAGTGAAGTTCTCTCCTTTCTGCGGGCTGTGGGTATGTGTTGCCCTGCAAAGTCTGACATCTCTACATACAGGTCATAGGGTTGCCACCTTTCCAAATGGCCAAAGTGGGACATATTCTGTAGAAATGTCAGACTTTCCAGGACAAAGCATACCTACAGCCATGCATAGTACAGAATTATACTTATTTGCACAAATAAAAGCTTAATCTAGTAACATTTGAATTGCTTATGCTACTTCACATAACATATAGAAGTTTCATATATAAAATAACTATTTTGTGCAACTATTAATGAAACGTAAAATATAATAATGTCCTGTAATCAGGACATTTACTATGGCTTCATTATTTTCGTAGGACACAACTGCCTAAAGAGGGACTGTCCCTCGCAAAGTGGGACAGGTGGTAACCCTAAAGTCCCACCTTGGCCAATTGAAAAGGTGGCAAACCTATAATAGGTATGCGGTAGCATGACTCGGATGATGGAAGTGGCTCCCACAACCCAACTACTTGTCTGTATTGAAGAGTCTCGGTTCCCATGTATCAGCCAGATGGGAGCAGACTGTATGAGGAACACACAAATAATATGATTAATTCACTGTACAGGCCCCAAATTCCGTACAGTCGAATGCCATGCCGTCGCCTAATGGGCAGCCATTCCCGATACTGTAGTCATGTAGTCCGATGTAACAGGCATCACAAGGCGGGAGCAGATTATATGTGGAACATACAATTAATATGATTAAGTCACTGGACAGGTCGCTGATTCAGCACAGTCGAATGCCATGCCATCTCCTAATGGGCAGCCATTCCCGATACTGTATGTAGTCTGATGTGATAGGCATCACAAGGTGGGAGCAGATTGTATGAGGAACACACAAATAATATGATTGATTCACCGGACAGGCTGCTGATTCCGTACAGATGAATGCCATGCCGTCGCCTAAGATGCAGCCATTCCCGATACTGTAATCATGTAGTCTGATGTAATAGGCATCACAAGGTGGGAGCAGATTGTATGAGGAACACACAAATATGATTGATTCACTGGACAGGCCACTGATTCCGTACAGTCGAACGCAATGCCGTCACCTAATGGGCAGCCATTCCCGATACTGTAGTCATGTAGTCCAATGTAATAGGCATCACAAGGTAATATTGTGGTCCTCGCTCCCACCCAGGGGTGTGAGTGACAGATGCAAGCACCAATGTCGGTGCACTTGCAAGTGTGGGAGCGAGCAGTTGTAAGCATGTTTGGCTACCAGTATGCGAGTATTGCACTGGTAAAGCAATGTAAAGGCTAACCAAGTGTAAGAGGCTGTAACCAGAGGTCAGCAGTGCTTAACACTGCGCAAACCCATGCACACCCGCTCCCAACTGCTTTAATGTGCCTTACTCCCTCCGAATCCAATGGGCTTGTTCTTCCCTGCAACCAAATAAATGTGTAGTGTCTGCAATGTCCCACACAGATGGGTACTGCATTATCTTGCCTGACATCCTGGTTACCAATATGCATGGCCATAGCTTTGCAATGCATGCCATGTCTGTGTTTGATAGTCCTTCACATGGACATTGCCTGGGATGTGCATGTCCCACAATACTGTACAGTGACATGTACAGGTGCACCTGGTTTGGCAGACACATGTTGTGTACACAGCCTGTTATACCCTGATATGCCAGTACTGGCCTGGTGTGACAAAAGCTGCTTATAGTGAGCAGGTCGGCCCTGCACCTGCATGGATAGTATGATACAGGTATTCCGTGGTGTCAGTGGCATGGGTCCATACAGAGCACATGTGTACAGCATTGTCTGGCCTCTGTGGATCTCATTTGATGGCACCACATATGTTGCAGGCATTCAGTGTGGAACATAGTGAAGGCACAATGTCTGCACATATGTCCCTATTGTACCACTGTACAGGGTGCCATGTCCTCTGCAGGCCACTGCATTGACACCTTGCCTATCTGTCATCAATGCGCATGGTACTAGCAACATAGCGGGATATCCTAGGCAAGTTTGTTTGTGCATGGCACATGGGTGCGGGACATATACCAGGTACTAGTAGGGCTGCATACTTTGTTCACCAGGCTTTTTGCCAGATGTATGGGTTTGGCTTGCCAACACAGTCCCGTGGCTGACTGACAGCTGTACTCCTCATGAGGTGGCCAATGTGTCATAAGACGGACACCATATAGGAAAACTACTAATTCCACTCCCAAACATGTCCAATAGTAAGACAATCACGGCCACCTCCACACAAGCTCTGACAGACAAACACACACTTGCCATGTCCAGTATACAAACCCCTACCATATCACAATGCAGCAATACGCATTTAGGGCACGCACTATGGTGAATACTGAATTGCGGCATGCCTACAGGTGTATACCTAGGTGGGTGACAGCAGCAGGAATGACAAAAGTGGTCATGCGATTTGTACAGAGAGTGCATATCTACAAAGCACTGTACTTGTCTCACACAGGCAGACACACACACACATTTGGCATGTCTGGGATTAGAACACTGACCCAATTACATAATTACACTACAGCATTAGGCAGTTACAGAACACGCTACCGAGATTACTGAGACACAGCACTCCCAGAGGTGTATCTGTAGGTGGGTGACATCATCAGCCTTGCCAAAGATGGGTATAAGAATTGTATGGAGTGTGAGCAGTCTAAAAGCATTACTCAGTCTTCAGGCAGATGGGGACAAACACACACACACACACACACACACACACACACACCGCAAGTCTGGGATTAGAACACTGACCTAACTACTTTATTACACTACAGCATTACACAGTTACAGAACATGCTACCAAGATTACTGGGATACAGCACTCCCAGATGTGTATTTGTAGATGGGTGACATCATCAGCCTTGCCAAAGGTGGGTATAAGAAATGTAAGGAGTGTGAGCAGTCTAAAAGCATTATTCAGTCCTCAGGCAGATGAGGACAGACACACACACACACAACAAGTCTGGGATTAGAACACCAACCTAACTACTTTATTACACTACAGCATTACGCAGTTACAGAATGCGCTACCCTGATTACTGGGACACAATACTCCCAGAGGTGTATTTGTAGATGGGTGACATCATCAGCCTTGCCAAAGGTGGGTATAAGAAATGTATGGAATGTAAGCAGTCTAAAAGCATTACTCAGTCCTCAAGCAGAAGGGGACACACACACAAACACACATGGCAAGTCTGGGATTAGAACACTGACCTAACGACTGCATTACACTACAGCATTATGCAGTTACAGAACACGCTACTGAGATTACTGAGACACAGCACTCCCAGAGGTGTATTTGTAGGTGGGTGACATCATCAGCCTTGCCAAAGATGGGTATAAGAAATGTAAGGACAGTGAGCAGTCTAAAAGCATTACTCAGTCCTCAGGCAAATGGGGACACACACAAAAACACGCGGCAAGTCTGGGATTAGAACACCAATCTAACTACTTTATTACACTACAGCATTATGCAGTTACAGAACACGTTACCGATGTTACTGGGACACAGCACTCCCAGAGATGTATTCGTAGGTGGGTGTCATCATCAGCCCTGCCAAAGGTGGGTATACGAATTGTATGGAGTGTGATCAGTCTAAAAGCAATTTACAGTCCTCTGGCAAACGGGGACAGACATACACACGCCGGTGGTGGGAACGGGACACCTGCCTATTTACAGATCACTATTACAATACTACATACTTACGAGTTACACCACACAGACTACACATTTCAAGGCTGTCATTATGACCTTCTAGGAATGCAGACATCAACAGGGATGCTGGCAATTAGGATGTACATACCTGTGAACCTGTGTGTTTAAAGTAGGAATCCAGCCTGACCTGGAGTATGCCCATCTGTGGAATGGACGACTACTACCACTATACAGGGTTACAATGGCCATGCCCATAGACAGAGGCACATAACCGACACAAGGTGTCACTGGGCATGCTCACACACTTAGTAGCACAGGGCTGTTTGTAATGCACTATGTGTCCATCTACACAAGGTTATACTGGGTATGCTCATACACTTAGCAGCACAGAGCTGACTGGAATGCACTCTGATTCTAAACACGGAAGGCCACAGTGGCCATGCTATTACAGGTAGATGTAAAGAACACATTGTAATGGGCTCTGGTGTTAGTAATTGTCATTGTTAGCAGGAACGCTGCTCTGCATATATTTGACACCGGTCTTTTACACAGCATCTGCTGCTGTCCATCACCTTAGCTGTACCATCCTATACCAAGCACAATATCACCACTCACAGTGATGTCTTGCTAGGAGTGGAAACTGCTTGACCAACACAATGAGCCAATGTCCTGCTGTAAGTATGAGGTTGTTCAGTGCTTGTCATTCTGGGATGACATGGCTGCCAGTAAACAGTTCTTTGACACATATCACATGCATCCATGATTCAAGGGAGTGGGGATAATATCCAAGTCGCATCTGCCCATACAGTGCCATTCCAAGGCAAATGTCTTAAACATAGGATAACACCCTGACACCTACAGGTTAACTGCATTGTTTTCTTATGTTAACCAGTGCTAGATGTGTAGCGTCCATAATCACAGCTGGTCACTGTAAATCCAACAATGGGGAGTACTGACATCTGTGCAGTGAGGAACACCTGGCTGATGGCTCTGTAGTGCACAATAGCACTATCACCATATACCTCAGAACCAGACATGTGGAGCATAACACAGGTATGGATCACTCCAGGTGGTGGTGTCTGCACATACATAAAGGCCACTCACATGTACCGACTGGTACCCCCACGAAAGGCATCACAGATGAGTCATGTGCAGGACACAGTGTCACATGTTGCATTCTAGGATGTAAACCTCAGACATCACCATGCCCTCGGACCACCAACATGGATTCACATATGTTGTAGGACATATAAGAGTACACCACCATGTGACCCTTGACCAGTGGACTGTACTAAGATCTACATCAACTGTAGAGTGTACCCATGTACTGACACAGTTGCATCATGTGTTATGCAATGCAATGATACCACTATCTGTAACCAGGTCAGCTGTACACATACCAGGGGCCCACATTACTTTCCAGCATTAGCAGATGACTGTTGCTAAACACCAGTACTCACCCTCATGTATGGATATGACATACATGTACCTGCCCTGGGTATGTACATGCCACACACACACACACACACACACACACACACACACACACACACACACACACACACACACACACACAATATACATGTAAATAGCATAGCTGTTGTTGTCCTTTGTGCAAACAGGTGGCTACAGCCATTACACACATGCACATGGAATGCAGGTCCATGGCTGCTGAATGCTAACAGTACAAAAGGTGTGATATTAATGTTGACAGTGGTAACATTCCCTCTGTACCGGTCACCCATTACACCTATCATATCATACAACAGTCCATGCATCATGTATGACATTACACATGTCCACCAACTGCAATGCCTACAAACATGCCCAAATGACAGGATTATAGGACCTACGCACATGTACATGTAGTGTTGTGCATTCAAATAACATGCTTGTGCAGTTGCTGATGTATGCAGGTGACATGTATCCTAGTACATCATGCAGTTGCAATGCAGCCTCAACATTGCCAACTCTATATGGTGATACACTGATTGTATGGAAAGATGTACCTCAGGTATGGACAGATGTGTGGAAATAACTAAGTGGTGGGGCATCTTTGCAGATGGATGTTTGCTGAGGACAGCTCACAGGTGTGTCACAAGCAGTCCTACAATAACCTGTGTAACCGGTAAGCAATGGTTTTGTTAATTGAAGGACATAATGCACAACTTAGACAGTGGTCAGGGTGAAAGCAAAGGTAAATCACTTGACACCTGTTAACAGTTAAAATGTCCCATGTGCATATATCAGCACTGTTGCCAAAGGAAGTGTCAGTACAGTTTGTAACTCGTGCAATACTGCTGTAAGTCTGTCATACATATCATGAGCTAGGCAGGTCTTTGATTCACAGTACTGGCATGTGTGGTTGCGTGTGTGTCCATATATGTCACATATGGTGGGGAATACATCTCAATTGTTACTCACTCTCCTGTACACATTTGTACAGACTGCAATGTAGAAAGCAGGACATAGGCAGAGGTGTGTATCTCACACATGTGAGGTATCTGCATGTGCGTGACATAGGTGTATTCAATACTGAATGCCACAGTGTGTGTATGTGTGTGTGTGTGTGTGTGTGTGTGTATGTATGGCTGTCTGGTCCTTGAAGTGAAGATGTATGTTACCATACTGAACTGATAAGACCCCTCCCCCCATCCAGGTGATTCATTCTACTATCCGTGTTGATGTCCCCAATCTTAGGCCATACTGTCTACTTGTACATGTGTATTCTCTGTGGTGCGTCATGTAGGTGCACAGTACTGTAATGATGATTTGCACATAGGCAGGGGTCCCCACCTCACCAGCAGCAACTGTGTGCGGGTGTGTGTTACTGTGTCAGTGAATCTGTGAGTGTGTGGGTGTGTTACTGTGTCACTGAATACATGTGTGTCAATACCTGAGTGTGTGGGTGCCATTGTGTGTTGGCATCCTGTCATGGGAACGTGTATTACTGATTCCCAATGAGGCATCACACTTCCCACTGGCCTCTACCCTTGTAAGCAGCTAGACCACTCTCTTACCTTACTGCTGCATGTAACTGTACCTGTGATGTCACCCTTTATGGATGTCACGTCTGTAGCCACAGTAGCTTAATACACAGCTATTATGCTCTTGGATCAGTACACGTGTTTGAAACCTGGGAAATTCTCACTGTTATGTGGCAGCTACACGGTTCATGCTGGTATATTCATACATACCTGTGAGTAGTCCACATTGACATATGGGACACTAACTTCAAACACTGACATCTACCGGCACATGCAATTAGACGTGAAGGAGGACAGCAAAACATCATAACCAACATGCAGTTACTGTTGTTACACAAGACACATACTGTTAACAGTATGAAATGCATTGTACACCTGTATTACTTGGTGTGTCTGCTGCCTGTCAACAGTACTCAACAATTGTAAACTACATTTATCTTCCTAGTCTGTTCACCCTGTGCATCAGATGATATGAGCATGTCCCTGCACTGATGATGTGGATGTCAGGGATGCGGCACAGGCATCATCATATGCACAGGGTGATAATGTTTGCCAGAGGCCTAGGCTGCACCATTGGATGACATCATGTGTGTGGGTTAGGGCCTTTGATCTAATTGGGCATGTGTGGATCTTATGCATGTGTGTGTTGTGGTGCCCTACATATGTTTCCAGTGTGTACGTGTATGTATGCACACAGTTCTGCCATGTGTCTGGCCTACACAGGGGAATTATTCACAGCTGCAGACTGTACAGGCCAGGTTTTACAGTTCACGGTGTCCGGCCATGGACATGTGACCCGTGCCTGCCAGGTGTTGCACAGGCACTACCAGGCAGAGGTGCAGATTGGGTACTGTCTGATGTCACTTGTCCAGTGGAACTGTGTCCCTGTTGGGACCATCCCGGGCCACATGCACATGGCCTGCTGTGTCATGGTGTGGACAGCACAGCACTAGATGCACTGCTGCTGCTACCGCCACTATGAGAGCGGACATGTGAGGTAGCTCGTACACGTAGACCTGAAACAGGTGATGCAGCAGGCCTACATCCACATGCCTGACACCTCACTCCTACCAGATGTTCCAACACAGACAGCTCATGCTCGCGGATTGTCATTCCATGGTCAAGGACTCCAACCATGTCACCCAACCATCTATCCAAAGTTTCAGCAATGTCACAGTTCATTAGACTCAAACGCATTTGCTCTGATGAAACATCCTACCATGAACAAAGCAAGGATTTGACTAGCCGCTTCAGGATAAGGGGATACAAGATGGGCCATGTCTTTGACGCAATACACAAAGTTGGACATATGAAGAGGGATGATCTACTGACCTACAAATCTGATACTGTTTCAACTTCTCATCCCATTAGATTCACCACTACCTATGGAAGGAATTCTGATGCCCTTATCCAGGGCATTCATCGACATTGGAATCTTTTACTATATGACAATGAGTTATCTTCCATCATTCCTCCAAAATGTTTGTTTTCTTTTAGAAAAGGTAGAAATTTAGGCAGTACTTTTAATCATTACAAACATTCACATGACTCTGGAAGTCTGGAACCTATACAAACCACCATTACTGGCACCATTGCCGTAGGATGTTATCCTTGTGGACATTGCATTAATTGCCCCAAGATATCCAAAACAAAGGAATTTACAAGTAGGAACTCCCCCATGGTATATGATATTAAGTTCTTTGCAAATTGTAGTACTGATTGGCTAATCTATTTAGCAACATGTACATGTGGGGCTTTTTATATAGGTCAAACTTCAAGGCCACTCAGGCTTAGAATATCTGAACATATCAGCAACATTAAAAAAGGTAGAATAAACAATGCACTATACAAACATCAACTCACACATCCAACTTCTAATTTCTCTTTCACTGTCATCGATATTATCCGTGGCAAAAAATCTAACAAAACTGGTTGGCACTCTCTGTTGAATTCTAAAGAGAAAAAGTGGATTATTAAACTGGGCGGTCTTTTTTCACCAGGGTTAAATGACAAACTCTAGGATTGACCAATAACAACTGTGTTAAATGTATAAATAGACAGCTTTGATTCTGCTTGAGTTACACTGATGAAGGCTGTATATGTGATACCAGCCAAAACCGGTCTGTGCATTCTCTTGCTGTTCTATGGATTTATGAATTAAATTTCAGTTTTTTGAACTGGGTCAAGTTTTGCTGGCTTTACTTTTTTGATTTGGCTTTCCCTGAGCCGTGCATCTGTTTCCGGGCAAACTTTATTTGGTATATGCATACATGTTTAACACAATGGTGTCCTGTCAAATATACAGTGGGATAATGGTGTCGCAATGCAGTGTTGTCTGTCCATCCTACAGATATACTGCACATTTAGCTGATGTGCATGGCCATTGCAGGGAATCACGAGGCATCTCTATTGCTATACAGTTACAGACACAGTTCATAGCCATGACTTGTTCATATATACTGTGGAATGTGACCCACATCACTGAGGTGTATACACACTAAACTATGATATGGAAGGTGTGACACAGGTCACTGAAGGGTATACGGATGACACCCCTGCACATCTGCAACCATATTGCTGCTGCCTGGCAACTATGGGCCAGACATGGCAAACACGTTGGTACACCATGTCCCACATGACATCTGTGTACCACACACACACACACACACACACACACACACACACACACACACATGAGGAGCAAGTATGACATTGATGTCTGACAACAGCAAGGGGAATGTACTGTATCTTTGGGCTGATGTGGATACTGTACAGGTGACTGCTGTCATGTTGGCACACCCTCAAGATGTTCAACACATCTTATGTGGTGGACTGATGTCACGCCTACACAAGATGTGCACAGGTCTGTAGGACGTCTAGTGTTCCACATCTACAATATAACCATTACACAAAAGCCATAGTTGGACCATGTGTAGCCATTGTACAACAGTGTGTACACACAAGCACATTACATCTACTGTGTGTGTTGCTTCATGTCTCTGGCCATCCTCCATGGGCATGTGTGTACATGTGTTGGCCAAATTATTGTGATGGGCATCTATTTCACATGTCTGTGTTGTCCCATATGACATACACCCATAAATGTCATATGCTCCACTGACGACAGGGATATGCAGACAAAGGGTGGTATGTGGGATATGTTTTCAGGTTAGTTAGGCATTGTTGCAGCCAGGCCACTAGAGGTCATGGACATATCAAGATAGCACATCACTTTGTGTGACATTCATAGCAGGGCTATGATCCACACCAGTGGATCCTGTGGGCTGGCCATACTCCAGCCCACTGTGTAGTACTGTTTGTATTCCCCCACATGTGTAGTTCTGATCTGTAGTACATGTCCCTACAGTGAACAGCACCTCCACCATTGTATGCACAGCTGTCCACACATCTGGCAATGACAGTTTGTGAGGATTCATGTCAGTGAGGTGATTCACATAGTTTGCAAGTGTTGCACATGGGTATGCATTGTGATGCATTGCAGGTCCAACCTGTATATTGTGACAGGACCATACATTATGTATACATGTTGTAAATGGCCACATGGCAGATAGATCTGTGCATTACGATGCCTGATAAATAATAACAGTCTCACCTGCAATGAGCTGCTGTTGCAGCGGAATGCCAGAGGTAGCTAAATAGGAGTAACACAGCAGTATGAGCATTATCCATGCCTGTATGATGACTACAGGGTGCAATGTACATGTTAACACATACACCAATACATTAGACTATACTATGGTGTATGCACATGTGTGCATACACAGAGTAGCATACTATAGTATGCTGCATGTGTGTATACATGCCTTGCATATGATGTTACATTACATATTGTACAGTGACACATGCAACTATAACTAGTTGTTATAGGTGCAGTACTGACTTACCAGGCAACTCCAGGCTCAGTAGTTGAGAGACACCCACCTCCACAATATCAGCTAAGGCTTGTGGATGTGGTTCTGCAGGTGTCCCCAGGTTGGCCAGTAGCTCCTCGGTACATGTGAGTGGGGGCTGGGTTGGTAGTCCACCACCTGTTGCACCTTGTTCCCTGGTGATTGCATTCACAAGCTGTTTTGCCCATCTAATGAGGTCTGTACAGTGTCTGTGCACCTGCTGGTATGTGCAGTTGTCACCACCCACATCATTAACCCTCCTGTGAAGTTCTATCCACAGGGCATCCCGCTGCTGTGCATCCTGTGGCACATGGCTGAACAGGATATCATGATTATCAAGTAGGTATGGGATGAGGGCCTCATCCTCCAAGTGGGTAAAAGGGGGTAGCCTTGCATGCGGCATACCTGGAAGACATGATGATGGAGACAGGTCACAGTAACTCACAGAGACATACAGAGCTACAGCTGAACATACATGTGTATCACATTTATTATGTTTAAGTAGTTGTATTTGCAAATCTACATGACACTGACGTGTTTGTGTCACACACATGTGACACTCAATGGTGAGTGGCTATTATCACCATATATGTGTGTGTGTGTCACCTGATTACATTGCTCATACTCCATGTGGATGCTGTCTTGATGTGGGCATGCCTATTTGCCTGTACTGGTGTTCCTACCTATCAGCAAATGGCTGGATGTTTCCAGATTAATGCAGTCGACTTTGATGCTGTGTATATGTCACATATAAAGACTTACACTGCCTTAACAGACATGACCTGTGACCCTGCAGACTTGCTCACATAAGGTTTTACATGTATGTGTTCTGCCATATACATCTACATGGCACTGTACAGCAATTCAACATCCTGCCATGTATCACCTGTGTTGCACATGTGATACACATGGGACACTGGCTAGCCAGATGGTATTTGCAGGGATGGATATAACTATAGCATGTATAGTCAAAGTCAACTAGTAGGCTATATACCATGGGCCATGTATGAATCTAGGATGAAAGATTACCTGGCAGTAGCCTGGGGCCAGGTGGAGCAGTGCCACATTACTGATCCACAGGGTTAATGATACATTTACCATGCAGTCATCACACCATGTCTGAGAGGGGAGCGATGTGCAGCTTTGACAGACATAAATGCATAGTATGGCAGGACTATGTAAAGTGTATGGGACAAGGATCTGTCCAGCATGTGGAAGGTGGATGTCCATGAAGTATGTGTTTGAGATCAGGATGTGTACCTGTAGCATGTCCAACATCACTGGGTTGGACATGGATTTATTCAGGGTATGCATCATGCTACATAGTGGAGATGGGGAATGGGAAGGCAGGTGTAGGCCATCTACACATGGCCAATACCCCTTAAAGGAAATATGTGATCTGATATGGGTCACTTGAGTGTTGTGTATGGCTGGACAATGATCTCTATTTTCATGGATGGCACCTTGTCATTATTAGGGTTGCCACATATGACTACCTGACAGGTGTGGTGACATAGCTATCACAGGAAAGACAACTGCCTAGCTGCAGCCCTTACACACGTGTCCATTATGGTGACTGCTGCCTAGGTGGTAGTTCATGGGTACAGGGTTATTAACATAGGGGTGACAATGCAATATGTAGCTGTCAGGTTGTGGCCATATGTCACACACACCTCACCCACAAAGCCCCTTCTGTATGTTGTCCACAACACTCTTGAGTCGGCTGTTGCTCCTAGGTCATAGTCATTCATATACTTCAATAGGCAGATGCCTTCTGTTTGTCTGTGAGGTATGGACTACAATGAGGGGGAATACAATTAATTAACCCTGTCTTACTGTAGCTGCCACTGGTGTGATGAGCATGTATTATTCAGACACCTTCTGTAGTGTTGGTTCTGCCAGCAGTCCCATTGCAAAACACTCCTGTGACATAGGAATGTACATCTAGTAGACTGAGTGTAGGTGGAATACAGTATGGGTGATGATGTCCTATGACTTGGCAAGGTTATGATATGCAGTGTGAAATCAACCTTACTGTCATCTACATCTGTACTGCTGACATAGGTTCATAGGTTCATAGGTTGGTACTAGGCTATCAGCCCTAGGGCCTATACAAGCCTAGCCATAACAATTCCCTGGCTATTTCTTCCCACACTATTTACTTCCCTGGACCCCTGTCTAGCAGGGCGACTGACGTGATCCCCGGGGTGAATTTCCTTTCTCCCATCCGATCATCAAAGTTCCTTTTGAAGAGGGCCAAAGAGGCACTCTGCTTGACATGTATGGGCAATCTATTCCAGAGTCTGGGGAGTCTCTAGGTCAGGAACCTATCCCTCCAGCATGTTTTGTTTATTGTGATGACAAGGTTTAGATCCCTGGAGTGTGTGGCTCTGAGGGATTGGGATTTCTTTAAGTGTAGCATATCCAACAGCTCTGGGTTGGACATGGCCTTGTATGTTAAGCAGAGATCGCCTCTGAGTAGACGATATGCGACAGTGTATAGCTGGAGTTTTTTAAGGCGGTCAGCGTAGGACATCTGCTTTAGGCCTGTGATTCTTTTAGTGAGGTATTTCTGCGGCCTTTCCAGTTGTTGCAGATGTCTTGAGAGGTTCATACCAAACGGGGCATTGTATTCTATAATGGGTCTAATGAGGGATGAGTACAGTGGGACAATGACCTCCTTTTTTCTGGATGAAAAGCCCTTAGTGATGAGGTGTGCCACATAGAAGGATTTCCTGACTGTTGTGGCGATGTGGTTATCGAAAGTGAGACCACTGTCCACCTGTGTCCCTAAGTCTCTTATCACACTTTCGGTGTTTAGTGTACTGCCACCTATATGGTAATTTACGGGTACATGTTTTTTCCCAAAGGGGATAACTATTCATTTCTTGGCATTGAGCTTGAGCCCATGGCTCTGGCACCAAGCATCTGTTTCTGTAAGGCCCTTTTGTAGAGTATCCACATCATTTGGGGATTCAATAATGGCTCCCAGTTTGCAGTCATCTGTGAACTTTGTAATACAGAGTCCCTTAGTGTTGGCCTGTACTTCAGAGAAGTAGATGCCAAACAAGAGCGGTCCCAGGACTGAACCCTGAGGTACTCCACTTGTCACTTGTCTGGAGCTGGATTTGGAGTCAGCTACTTTTACAGTGTGGGTTCTATCAGTAAACCAGTTAGCAACCCATTGGGTGACATAGGGATTAATGCCCAGCTTAGTAAGTTTATCTATGATTCCAGAGTGGGGATGGTCTCAAAGGCCTTGGCAAGGTCTAGGTAGGCTGTGTGGACCACCTTACCCTTGTCCATGGCTCTGGAGACTGATTCAAAGAAGTCAATCAGGTTCAGGAGACAAGATCGGCCCTTCACAAACCCAAACTGGGTGGGGTCCAGTGTTTGAAGGTTGCCAATGTCTTTGTTTATAAGTTCCATGATAATACGCTCCATGGCCTTGCAGATAAGGCTTGTCAGACTGATGGAACGGTAGTTTCCGGGATCCAAGGTGGATCCCCCTTGTGGAGTGGGATAACTGTAGCTCTGTGCCACTCAGTGGGCACGAAACCTGAGGTGAGGCTATGATTAAACATGACACTTAGGTGAGGTGCAGTTCATATTGTAGTTCATGTATTACACAGCCCGGTATATCATCTGGTCCCATGGATGCTGTATTCTTAGCTTTGGAGAGTGTGTTTTTTACCTGTGTGGCCATTATTACCAGAATTTGGCAATCTTCCGGTATTGAGATGGGCCATTTAGGGGGTGAGAGGGGGGTGAAGTTGGCACTGAATCGATCTGCCAGGATATTGGCAATATCCTTGGGATCAGTATATTTAATGCCATTCTGTTTTAGCTCAGAGCAGATCTGAGCATTGCCATTTAGATTCTTGACATAGTTATAGAGTGCCTTGTGGTTGTCTTTGGAATCTTTGGCAATTTTATTTTTGTAACTAGCTTTGGAGGATTTTATGAGGGATCTCAGTTTCATACTGGTAAGGAAGTTTTTTGCATCCTGGGATTTTCCTCTTTTCTGCAACAGTTTCTTCCTTTTGTTGTAAGGTTTGTTTATGGCAGGGGACCACCAGATTGGCTTCCTTTTTTTGGATGAGAACATCTTGGTTCTATTTGGGATGGCACGATTCATGCATGAGTGGATGTGCTCGTACAGTGCCTCAGTGTAGGATTCAGCAGTTGAACTTTCAGTTCCCGTCTGCATGGGTGTCATGAAGTTTGTCACTTCTGACTTGAGTAGCATGAAGTTGGCTTTGGAGAAGTTTTTTATGGAGGTTTCCTTACTGGGGGGTGGGGGTGGGATGTGAATGTTAAGGGTGATTAGCTTATGGTCAGACCTAACTAATGAGGGGGTGACCATAGGTGTGGAGCATTGATTTCCCATGTTGGTAATGACCAGGTCTAGGATATTGGAGCCCCTGGTGGGACTATGGATTAGTTGATCCAGGGCGTTGGAATTTATGAATTCCAAGAACCGTTGGGCAAAGGTGTTGGTACAGGAGTAGTTTTCCCAGTTAATGGAAGGGTAGTTAAAATCACCCAGTATTAGGGTGTTTGGTTCTATCTTAATATTTTCCAGTATGTTTAGAAAGGTGTAGTGAGAATCTTGGGGTATGGTGAGTGATCTGTAGCAAGCTACAATTTGGATTGCAGTCTTACCTAGTGTTAGTTGCACCTGGAGAATTTCAGATGCATTGTGTTGGGCAACTAGCCTGGTGGTGTGAATATCCTTGGTGAATATTGACACTCCCCCACCTTTAGTGTTTCGGTCCTGCTTTGGTGGCCGAAAAGTGTGGTAAGAGTTGTAGCCTGGTATTGCAGGGGTGCTCTCTGGAGCCTTGAACCAGGTCTCAGTTACTGCATAGATATCGATGTTCTCCATTTTTAGGAGTGCCTCGAGAGAATGCATTTTGAGGTTTAGACTTCTAGCATTGAGTAGCATTACCTTCAGATTTTGCATGCTTGTACCTGTTACTGTGGTGGTTTTGTCCTTTGAACTTTGCCAAAAAAAGGCACTATAGGGGTGGCAAGAGTCTTAGCCAGTAACCTAAATCCCAGGGGCGACAGGTGCTGACCATCTCTGGCAAAGCATTGTGGTCTGTCAATCATGTCGTCCCAGGCAGACAGATACTGGATCCCCTTTGAATGACACCAGAAGCTTAGCCAATTGTTGAAGTCAATCATTTTGTCCTTATATTGTGGTATCATTCTGGGTGAAGGCAGGATGCTACTCAGGGCTAGGGTCATACCTGCCTGGGCCACATGATCCGAGAGCTCTTCCATGTCTCTTTTCATGTAGTTCAAGGAGGTACGTCTCAAGTCATTCACTCCAACATGGACAATGACAGAGTCATATTTGTACTTGTTGTGGAGTGACTTGAGTGCATGCATTATGTGGCAGATCCTGGCACCCGACAGGCAGCTGACTGTAATTTTCTCCTTGTTCAACCTGGTGAGAGGGACATCAGTGTGCTGAACTATAGAGTCACCTATGACTAAAGTGTTAGGTACATTGTCTTGCCTTAGGGGCTGTTGCTGGGTGGCACACTGGTGTTGTGAACTATGTGAAACTTTGGTTGTGATTGGTGTTTGCATTTCAGCTTCAGAGGTCCTTGCTTGGGGATGTTACAGTTAAGGGCCTCTGCATATGTGGATTTAGTGTTGCTATATGTGGGTGTTGGTGGTGTGGGTTTAGAAGGGCTATGTGTTGCTTGAGGTGTAGTGTGGGTGTTAACCTTCTCCTCTTGACTGTCTAGCACAGTCTTGGGTGGAGAGAGCTTTGCTTCCATTTTGGCTATTTAAGTGCATCTCTCACAGGTTGTATTGTTGGGTGGTAGGAGGAGAGGGTTGTCTGTGTACAAGAGGCAATTGCTGCATTGCCCCATTATGTCCAGATTCACCAGGTGGACAGGAGAAATCACCGGAAGCTGACCCTTGGACATGCCTGGTTTGGTGCTTTTTTTTTTTTTTTTGTAAAGTACAGGAGCTGTTTTCCCTTACCTTAGCAAGGTACTTTGCAATTATAGGCTGTTTAGTGCCTACTATTATTTTCTCCTTATTAACAAGGAGAGTTGAGTGCTTGTATTAGTTTAAGGCTTCCTAGTGCTTTCCAGCAGGTATTAAAGAAAGTGCTAGTCACAGGGATGCTTAAAGGTAAGATGAAAAAAAAAATGCACACTGCAGTGTGCACTAGAGAAGTTAGATGTGAAAGTATTTGATCAAGGTTCATGGCCTTTCAGACCAGACTCAGCAGGGTAGTAGTGCAGTACTTCCCATTATCAGTGGTGTCTCCCCCTTTGTGGGTTGTGATACCTGTTGGTGTGCACCATTCAGTGTGTACACAGCCTGACATGGAGCTATGTTGTACATGATGTGTACCTGGAGAGCATCTTGTTTTGCCATATGTGTATGATACAACCTGTGATGTGGACAGGTCCCATGCAACATGAGTGCAGCATGTACCTGCATAGTTGTGGGTACAGGGGCCCTGTGGTGTACATGGATATATGATTGTGTACCTGTTGGGGGGGCAGTGTGTTTATGTTATCCAAGACCCTATCTGGATTGCTTATTCACGCTCAGCACTTGTTCAGAACTTGTAAGCACTACGTAAGCTACTAATTACTATAGCACTCAATCTTCCTCATTACCTAGAGGTAAACAGGTTTTGTACATACTTTTCTCACTTGCTTAGAGTAAAATAGCTCTTGTACTCACTTTCCTCACTTATCTAGGGGAAATTAGTTTTATACTCAGGCATGTCCAAGAGTCAACTACCAGTGTTCTCTCCTGTCTATCTGACAAATCTGGACATCTTGAGGCAATGTACACATTGCCTCATGTACACAGACAACCCTCTCCGCCTACCACCTAACACTACAACCTGTGAGAGATGTACTTATCTAGCCAAACTGGAGGTAAAGCTCTATCCAACCAAGCCTAAACCTGACAGTCATGTGGAGAAGGTAAACATTCGCACCACATCACACTCATCACATAGTCTCACTGAATCTACCCCACCATTAACTGAGAAAACTACTCGTGTACCAACTCATTAGCTCAACGCTTTCTGGAATTCATAAACACCAATGTCCTGGATCAACATATCCACACACCCACCAGGGGCAACAATATCCTAGACCTAGGCATTACCAACATGTATGACCAGTGTTCCACACCTGAAGTCAACTCCTTGTAGGTCCGATCCAACCATGAGCTGAACACCATTGATATCCACGTCCTGCCCCCACCCCCATTAAGGGAACCACAGTATAATATGTCTACAAAGCCAACTTCATGCTTCTTAAGACAGACGTGGTGAACATCATGACACCTATGCAGATGGCCAATTCTGTTACAACTGCTGAATCCTACACAAATGCATTCTATAAGCACTTACACGAGTGCATGGATTGTGCTATCCCAAACAGAACCAAGATGCTATACTCCTAATTAAGGAAACCAATCTGGTGGTCTCTTGCCATAAACAAACTGTACTACAGGAGGAAGACACTGTTGCAAAAGAGAGTACAATCTCATGTGTGGAGGAGCTCCCTGGTCAGCCTCAGTAAGAAGGTGAGATCACTTATAAGATCCTCCAAAGCTAGCTACAAAAACAAAACTGCCACTAATTCCAACAACAACCACAAAGCTTTCTATAGCTATGTCAAATATCTCGATGTCAACACCCAGATCTGCTCTGAGTTACAGCACAAAGGCACGAACATTACAGAACCAACTGATATTGCCAACATCCTGGCAGATAGGTTCAGTGCTACCATTCCCCCCTCCGTCTCAAAGCTGCACACTCTAAAGCCAATATCACAACATCCATGGGACCGGACAACATCCCAGGCTGCATTTTACACGAACTTCAGAATGTACTGGCTCCCCACCTATCCACCATGTTCAATAATAGCCTCACATCGGGCTTAGTGCCTCCTGAATGGTGCAAAGCAACAGTTATGCCACTCCACAAAGGTGATGCCACAATGGACCACAGGACCTATTGCCCTATAGGCCTGACTAGCCTGGTCAGCAAGGCTATGGAGCACATCATGGATCTCAGTCACAGAGACATTGGGTATCTCCAAACCTTTGACCCCTCCCAGTTTGGCTTTGTTAAGGGCAGACCATGCCTCCTAAACCTGGTGGACTTCTTAGCGACAGTTACCAAGGCATTAGATGAGGATAAGGAGGTCCACACAGCCTACCTAGAGCTCTCAAAGGCTTTCAACGCCATTCCTCATTCTGGTATTATCAATATACCCATCCGCCTGAACATTAACCCCTACGTCATGTAATGGTTTGCAAAGTGGCTCACAGACAGAACCCACACAGTGGGAGTTGCATACCCTAGGTCCGACTGTATACAAGTGGAGTCCCTCAGGGCTCAGTCCTAGGATCCCTCATGTTCGGTATATAATTCTCTGACATACAGGCAAGCACAGGAGGGATTTGGCTGAAAAGGTTTGCAGACGACTGCAAACTAGGGGACATAATTGTTTCCCCAGCTGTTACAGACACCCTCTGGAAGGGTCGCACTGAGATGGATACCTGGTGCCAATATCATGGCCTCAAGCTAAATGCCAAAAAGTGCATAGTCATCCCCTTTGGATATAACTAATTATCCGTGGACTACCACATAGGTGCTAGTCCCCTACATACAGAAACGGTAATAAGGGATCTGGGAACCCCAGTAGATAGCAATCTCTCCTTTGATACCCATAATGACAAGGTTGTTAGAATATCCTTCAATGTGGCCCCCCTAATCTCTAATGGGTTCGCATCCAGATCAAAGGAGGCCATTGTGCCTCTCTACTCATGATTTATTAGACCCATTAAAGGATACAGCACCCCATTTGGGATATACCATACAGGACAACTGCAACAGCGTGGAAGACCACAACAGTACCACACCAAGAGGATTACTGACCTCAAACAGATGACCTATACATCCCAACCCAAAAAAATCCAGCTGTAGTCAATTGCATACCACATACTCACAGGTGACCTCTGCTTGACATACAAGGCCCATGTCCAACCCAGTACTGCTGGATATGGTCCACCTAAACCGAGGCCCCTGAGAGCCACATGCTCTAGGAATATGCACCTAACCACAACGATGACTAGGACGTGCTGGACAGATAGATTCCTGACTCAGAGATTCCCCATGCTTTGGAACATGATTCCAATGTACATCAGGCAGGGCCCCTCACTAGCACTCTTCAAGGGAAACCTTGACATGTGGATGGGAGACAGACATGTACCACGGGGATCACTGCAGTGGATCTGCTGGACAGAGGCACAGGGAACTAATGGCACTGCCATTCAGAGGCACAGGGAACTAACCTATGGGGGTGGCGAAAGCCAACACACTCTAGCTAGGCTTATAAATACCCTTGGTAAGACAGCCTAGTACCTATCTTTGCACTTATTACATGTCTTATGTGCATGGATAGTTAACTAGCTCTTCCATTTTACTTTGTTATCATGCTGATAAACTGTTGGGTGAATACAAGTCATATGTATCCTGTTATTGTGTATTGTAAATGCCAATAAACATGACTAATGTTTGCCTAACATAACAGTAATGCTATGTAACTTGTAATACATATCTGCCTACAATACTGTACATTACACAGTTATTGGCACAATATCAGACAATGCAAATCATAATTGCACAGTGGGCCAACCTTCAACATGTTATTCTCAGTAATACACATACATATGGCTACTGTTACAATATATCAACATATACTATTCCCTGTTATAGCACATACTTGTTGGACCAGCCCTGCCACTAACAGTGGCTGGTGAAAAATATTTGTGTTCAAAGCCCTTATATAGCATCCCTTGTGGTGTATGAGGTGTTTGCCTTGTGACCTACAGCAGTACCCACATAAATACTACAAGCGTTACTATGCTCAACAATACATCACTACAAGATAACTGTTTCCACTATATGGATTGTGTGCACTTTAAATATTACAGAACAGGTACTAAATACATAGACATACTGAGTGTTCTACATACCTTATTAGTAACCCGAGGTGTCTTTGACTGTTGATTCAATCCTTTTCAGTTTGTGTTCCAATCTTCTTTGTAACGTTCTGCTGGTATATATGGATGGTTTGAATGTGTGATAAGCCATCCTTTTCTAGTTAAATATCGGTAACATGTGGTATCCTGACCACCAATTGGTGTTCCAAAGTAGTTAATTAGATGTACATCAGCTGTGCAGCTACTCCATTAGCCGATACCATGGCAATACACACTGAGCAGAGTGGATGAGAGTTGCTTGACCGCAACAGTTAGCTGAGATATATAAGTATCCTGCTTTTTTTCGATTATTTATACAGATTATTGTTTCTAACAATTAATATATAGCACTTTTATTGTCTGCTTTTTAGTCTTTGAGTGTATTTTATTGCTATTAACAAATCTGCACAAGTAACTGATTTGTCTGCAGTTAAAAGCATTCTGTATCTTTACAAATCTTTATCTGTTTAAAAACTTTCATTTGTTTTCTGTAGTGCTTACTGTTTGTAGGCTATTGTTTTTAGGTGAAGCCTTTCTTTAACTTGGCTAGATTGTGTTAATTGTCTGCTGAGTGGGAGCTGGTTTTTTTGTGTTCTTGTAAAAAAAAAAAGTTGTTCTTCTGGTATTTAAGCCCTAACTTTGATAGGGTTTCTATCTATACACACTGAGCAGAGTGGATGAGAGTTGTTGACTGCAACAGTTAGCTGAGATATATAAGTATCCTGCTTTTTTCGATTATTTATACAGATTATTGTTTCTAACAATTAATATATAGCACTTTTATTGTCTGCTTTTTAGTCTTTGAGTGTATTTTATTGCTATTAACAAATCTGCACAAGTAACCGATTTGTCTGCAGTTAAAAGCATTCTGTATCTTTACAAATCTTTATCTGTTTAAAAACTTTAATTTGTTTTCTGTAGGGCTTACTGTCTGTAGGCTATTGTTTTTAGGTGAAGCCTTTCTTTAACTTGGCTAGATTGTGTTAATTGTCTGCTGAGTGGGGGCTGGTTCTTTTGTGTTCTTGTAAAAAAAAAAAAAGTTGTTCTTCTGGTATTTAAGCCCTAACATTGATAGGGTTTCTGTCTATACACACTGAGCAGAGTGGATGAGAGTTGTTGACTGCAACAGTTAGCTGAGATATATAAGTATCCTGCTTTTTTTCGATTATTTATACAAATTATTGTTTCTAACAATTAATATATAGCACTTTTATTGTCTGCTTTTTAGTCTTCGAGTGCATTTTATTGCTATTAACAAATCTGCACAAGTAACTGATTTGTCTGCAGTTAAAAGCATTCTGTATCTTTACAAATCTTTATCTGTTTAAAAACTTTCATTTGTTTTCTGTAGTGCTTACTGTCTGTCCCCTCCCTTCCAGTTGGTGTCTTGCTCTTATACTTGGTGGCTTTGCAGTTGCCCGCCCCTACTGTAAATCTGATCTGTGACACTCCTCCCAGTCTAGTGTCATTAGCTCATTCTACCTAATAAAGAGAGAACATTTGATAAGGTCTTCTGTTTCTCCTTTTTCCCTTTCAAAAAAAAGGGGACAAAAGAAAAAAATATATATATATATATATCTATATATATATATATATATATATATATAGAGAGAGAGAGTATATTTCAGAACATTTATTATAACTGTAACTGCCTTAATATTGCTACAACTCAAGTGCTCTAGGTTGCACTGCATCTGAAGTGTTTGTGTGTTTTAGCTGCTTTTCTGTATATATAGACTTCTCTCTTTCTTTAACTAAATAAGCTCTGCAAAGTTGTTTTATTGCATTCCTGCCTGTATTTCTGAGTTTTTTTGCACTTTTAAAGTTTGTTTTTGCTTAGTTTAACTGGTAGGCTACATACTCAAGTGTGCTAGCTGAATTAAAGCATTTACTGTGTTTCTGTACCTAATTTCTGCTACTCTGTAACAAAAAAAAAAAATCCTTGTTTCCCGCCTTTACTGAACTAGAATAGTCCAGTCTTCAGGTATTGCTGATCTCTGGGCTGTGTCATAGTTCCTGTGTTGCCCATATCCTTATTTGGATAGGGGGAAGCTTCTTTGTTCACCAGTGAGAGTGGGGAGCTCTGAGCAGCCTATATGTCCCTTGAGGAGCAGTTCCAGCCCAGTGACCTGTAGCTTATTGGCCATTTTGGGCCATTTCCTATCTCTTCTAACCCCCCTGCTTTAAAGCCAGCTTTAGCGCTTGAAATTTAAAGTTTGTCCTGTTTGTTGCATTTACCTGTTGAGGCTACACACTCAAGTGTGCTAGCCTGTGTTACATATTTATTGCATTTTCCTGCTGTATTTTGCAAAAAAAAAAAAAAAAAAAAAAAAAAAAATTATCCTTGTTTCCCGTCTTTCCTGACCTAGAGTAGTCCAAATACAGGCTTTGCTGCATTCTGGACTTTTGGAAAGTTCCTGTGTTGCCCATTTCCTTTCTTGGATAAAGGGAGGTTTCTTTGTTCACCAGTGGCAGTGAGGAGCTTGGAGCAGCCTATCTATCCCTAGAGGAGTGTTCCCAGCACAAGAATCTGGTAGTTGATTGGCCGTTTTGGGCCAATTTCTAGCTCTTTCAAGTCCCCCATTATAAAACCCGCTTTGGCGCGGTTTTTGCACTTGTTACTACTCAGCCAAGCTCCTCGTGGTCCTGCAGAGTGGTGCTAGCAGCAGAGAGGCTAAAAGAGCGACTGCTAACCTGATAAAAGTGCTTTTTCCTGCTACTACCTGGGCAACTGTCCGATCTAGCTAAACTGCAAGTATTTCTGCATTCTTTAACTGTTTTAAACTGTTTAAAGTTGTTTTTGCACCTGCACTTTTAAAGTTTGTCCTGTTTGTTGCATTTACCTGTTGAGGCTACACACTCAAGTGCGCTAGCATGTGTTACATATTTATTGCATTTTCCTGCTGTTTGTTGCAAAAAAATATATATATATATCCTTGTTTCCCGTCTTTCCTGACCTAGAGTAGTCCAAATGCAGGCTTTGCTGTATTCTGGACATTTGGAAAGTTCCTGTGTTGCCCATTTCCATTCTTGGATAAAGGGAGGCTTCTTTGTTCACCAGTGGCAGTGGGGAGCTTAGAGCAGCCTATCTATCCCTGGAGGAGTGTTTCCAGCACAAGAATCTGGTAGTCTATTGGCCGTTTTGGGTCAATTTCTAGCTCTTTTAAGTCCCCCTGTATAAAACCCGCTTTGGCGCGTTTTCTGCGCTTGTTACTACTCAGCCAAGCTCCTCGTGGTCCTGCAGAGTGGTGCTAGCAGCAGAGAGGCTAAAAGAGCGACTGCTAACCTGATAAAAGTGTTTTTTTTTGCTGCTACTACCTGGGCGACTGTCCGATCTAGCTAAACTGCAAGTATTTCTACTTTTTAAGCTGTTTTAAACTGTTTAAAGTTGTTTTTGCACCTGCACTTTTAAAGTTTGCCCTGTTTGTTGCATTTACCTGTTGAGACTACACACTCAAGTGTGCTAGCCTGTGTTACATATTTATTGCATTTTCCTGCTGTTTGTTGCAAAAACAAAACAAAAATATCCTTGTTTCCTGTCTTTCCTGACCTAGAGTAGTCCAAATACAGGCTTTGCTGTATTCTGGACTTTTGGAAAGTTCCTGTGTTGCCCATTTCCTTTCTTGGATAAAGGGAGGCTTCTTTGTTCACCAGTGGCAGTGGGGAGCTTAGAGCAGCCTATCTATCCCTGGAGGAGTGTTCCCAGTACAAGAATCTGGTAGTCTATTGGCTGTTTTGGGCCAATTTCTAGCTTTTTCAAGTCTCCCTGTATAAAACCCGCTTAAGCGCGGCTTTGCGCGATTTTGCGCATAGCGCAGCATTGGGCAAGGCCGCTTAATTGGGTTTAAACCATTCTCAGCTCCACAAAGTCTACTCTTCATTTTTTTCCCTTAGAACTGATCTAGTTCTCATAATAAACACCCTATTCCTACTCTAAAGCCTGGCACTTGGTCACTAAAGCAATTATATAAGTCAGCACTAAAAAAATTAAAAGCACTACACCCTCACAAACTCCCCTTGAGTACCTTGTTCCCCATTGGCCCTTTTTTCAATTGTAAAGGAATTCCCAATACTATTCTAGCATGTCCAAATGTCAGTTGTCAATCTCTTCTCTGGTCCAGCTGGTGAATCTGGGAATCTTGAGGCAATATTACAACTGCCTCATGTACACAAACTACCCTCTCTTCCTCCCAACAAATTCCAACACATGTGAGAGATGCAAACATATAGCCAAACTGGAGGCTAAGCTCTCTCAACTCAGTACTGGTGTAACCAGTCACAAGGAGAAGGAAACCACACTCACTACAATTCCAGTCTCACATAGACCTACCATGACAGCAAACCAAACACATAAACACACAAAAACATACTCGGAGGCTCTAAATAAAAATCTGCCTCAGCAACAGAGACCTCCAAAGCAGACACCCAAGCAACCGCTACCCCAAAACAAAACACGTGCAACACATAGCTCACAAAGCCAGTGTGCCAAACAGTCACAGCCCTTAAGGCTAAACAACACACCTGATACACTTGTAATAGGTGACTCTATCGTCAGGCACACTGACGTCCCACTCACCAGGCTGAACAAGGAGAAGGTCATGGTGAGCTGCCTGTCGGGCGCTAGGATCCGTCACATAACACAAGCACTCAGGTCACTCCAAGGCAAGTACAAATATGACTCAGTCATTGTCCATGCTGGTGTGAATGACCTGAGATGTACCTCCCTGGACTACTTGAAAAGAGACATAGAGAAGCTCTCTGAGCATGTAGCCCAGGCAGGTATGACCCTGACCTTGAGTAGCATCTTACCCTCACCAAGAATGATGCCACAATATGAAGACAAGATGATCAATTTCAACAATTGGCTTAAGTATTGGTGTCATTCAAAGGGGATCCAATGCCTGTCAGCCTGGGATGACATGCTCGACAAGCCACGATGCTTCGCTAGGGACGGCTTGCACCTGTCACCCCTGGGCTTTCGGATATTGGCAAAGGTCTTGCCACCCCCATAGTGCCTTTTCTAGGCAAGGCTCAAAAGACAAACCCACCTCCATAGGTATCACAAGGGATAAGAAACTAAGAGTAATGCTACTCAATGCCAGAAGTCTAAACCTCAAGATGCACGCACTCGAAACTCTCCTTAGCATGGCGAACATCAATATCTGTGCAGTAACAGAGACCAGGTTCAAGGCTCCCGAGAGCACCCCAGCACTACCAGGTTATACCTCATACCATGTTTTTCGGTCCCAAAACTTGGACTGAACCTTAAAAGGAGGGGAAGTATCAATAGTCGTCAAAGATACCCACACCACCAGGTTGGTGGCACAGCACGAAGCATCAGAGACTATCCATGTGCAACTAACAGTGGGTAAAACTACCTTCCAGTTTATAACCTGCTACAGACCACCCTCCCAAACCCAGGAACCCCACTCAGCCTTCCTGAGAACAATGGAAAATATGAAGGTCTCTCCAAACACCATTATATTGGGCGACTTCAACTACACAAACATAGACTGGGAGCATTACTCTAGCTCCAACACCCTAACGCAGAGGTTCCTAGAATTTATAAACTCAAATGCTATGGAACAACTTGTTACCACTCCCACAAGAGGGGAAAACATACTGGACCTGATCATCACCAACATGGGGACTCTATGCTCCAGACCAGAAGTGTATCCCTCACTGGTAAGATCAGACCATAAACTAATCTCACTAGATATTCACATCCCGATCCCAGCCCCTGCCCAGAAAACCACAGTGAGAAACTTCTCTAAAGCAAATTTCACACTCCTCAAAACCAAGGTGGAATCCTTCAAAGCCCCCAGACCTGTGGAAAATACAGCCCAGACCACAGAATCCTTTATAAACGCATTCTATGAACACCTTCAGGAATGCATGGATCATGCAATCCCAAACAAAACCAAGACCCAATCCTCCAAAGGCAGGCGTCCTGTCTGGTGGACTCCAGCCATAAACAAACTATACAATAGAAGGAGGTAGCTGCTACATGATAGAGCAAAATCCCAGAAAGGGAAGGCATCTCTGATCAGTATTAGCATAAAACTACGGGCACGCATAAAATCGTCTAAGGCCAGCTTCGAGAGAAAAATTGCACAGGACACTAAGGATAATCACAAGGCTTTTTTTGGTTATGTTAGGAACCTGGGTGGGAATTCCCAGATATGCTCAGAATTAGTCCAAAATGACAAAAAAAACATCGAACCCACAGACATTGCCAACATCCTAGCTGACAGGTTCAGCGCAAACTTCTCCCCCCTTCCCCACCAAAAGGGCAAATATCTATCCCAGCAGAGTGCTGCCCCCCTGACATCTCAGATGCTCAGGTAAGAGCCGCCCTCTCCAAAGCAAAAAACACAGCATCAATGGGACCAGATGGTGTCCTGGGCTGCGTCCTACATGAACTCCAAGAAGAACTAAACCCAAACATAAAACTACTGTTCAATCTCAGCCTTACTACAGGATATGTACCCAAAGAGTGGCGTACAGCAACAGTGGTCCCTCTCCACAAAGGTGGTGCCTCAACGGATCCTAGAAACTATCGCCCCATAAGCCTGACTAGCTTGGTCTGCAAAGCTATGGAAAGGATCATCATGGACCTCATAAATAAAGATATTGGGGACCTACAGACACTGGATCCTACCCAGTTTGGCTTTGTTAAGGGCAGATCCTGCCTCTTAAACCTGGTTGATTTCTTTGAAACAGTCACCAAGGCCATTGACGAGGGGAAGGTGGTTCACACAGCCTACCTGGACCTCGCAAAAGCTTTCGATACAATACCCCACTCGGGCATTATAGATAAGCTCACCAGCTTAAATATAAACCCCTATGTCACTAGATGGGTTGCAAACTGGCTCAAGGACAGAACCCACATGGTTAGAATTGCTGGAGCCATGTCAGACTCCAAACCAGTTACAAGTGGCGTCCCACAAGGCTCAGTCCTGGGACCTCTCTTGTTTGGTATATATTTCTCGAAGGTACAAGCCAACACGGAAGGACTGTGGCTGACCAAGTTCACAGATGACTGCAAACTGGGCGCCATAATCAACTCTCCAGCCAACACAAGCATCCTACAAAAGGGCCTCATAGAAACAGACAACTGATGCCAGAGCCATGGCCTCAAGCTAAACTCCAAAAAGTGTATAGTCATCCCCTTTGGCAAAAACAAAGTGCCCACAAATTACCGCATAGATGGTAATCCATTAAGTACGGAAGAAGTAATTAGAGACATGGGGACCCAAGTTGACAGCAATCTCTCATTCGACAACCACGTGGCCAAAGTGGTTAGAAAAACATTTTATATAGCCCACCTAATCATGAAGGGATTCACATCTAGATCAGGGGAGGTCATCGTGCCTCTTTACTCATCCCTCATCAGGCCCATAATTGAGTACAATGCCCCTTTTGGAATGTACCTTACCAGACACCTGCAGCAACTGGAAAGACCCCAAAAGTACCTCACCAAGAGGATCAAAGGGCTCAAACAGATGCCATATGCTACACGGTTAAAGAATCTCCAGCTCTACTCAGTGGCATACCACCTGCTCAGAGGCGATCTGTGCCTGATGTATAAAGCCATGTCCAACCCGGAATTAATGGACATGCTGCACCTCATAAAATCCAAATCCCATCGAGCTACGCGCTCGAGAGATTTGAACCTCAGCACTGAAATAAATAGGACATACTGGAGGGACAGATTCATAACCCAGAGGCTCCCTTCACTCTGGAATAAAATCCCAGTGCAGGTTAGGCAGAGTCCCTCATTGACTCTCTTCAAGAGGAATCTTGATGAGTGGATGGGAGATCATAGATTTACTCTGGGTATCACTTCTGTGTCACTGCTAGACAGAGGCACAGTATACTAACCTCGAAAAAGGGCATAGCAAAATTCATTTAAAATGGGTGGCGAAAGCCAAACACACTCTGGCTAGGCTTGTAAATGCCCTAGGGCAGATAGCCTAGTATGAACCTATGAACCTATGAACAGTGGTGTATAACTGAGTACTGCTTTTGGGTGTTGTCCATTTGCCTTACTTTTGAGGAAGACGGCCTGGATGTATTGTTTGTGATGTATTTCAACAGCTATATGGAGACAGACAGAGATATATTAGCTTCATGACTCCCGTGGATTGTGTGTAATGGCTAGAAGATGTTGTTCTACATGTGAGTACAGCTGTTATATTTCAGAACATTGCTACTTATGCAGGGTTTGTTTGTACCTAATACTTCTACAGATGTTTAAGTCTAGCAAGGATGTTTGGGCAGCTCAAGGCTGTATGGCTATGCATGAACTGTTATGTGGTTTACAGTGTGCTCACAAGACATCCTTGATTTGGTGTACATGTGTATCATATTGTGTTGTTACTCAGTAGTTGGTAACATATCCCAGTGTACACACAACCCTCTGAAATAGGATTACTGCAAACAAACCCTGTAACATCAGCAGTTATTCCATTGTATAACAGCAACTATTTCACATAGGGCCATGTTAGTGTGTCTCTGTCAAGGTATGTTAAGGCTTCTGTAGATGTCGTACAGTGAGTGAATGATTTGTGATGTTATTACAGTTTGTATTGTACAAGCCAACATGGAAGGACTGTGGCTGACCAAGTTCACAGATTACTGCAAACTGGGCGCCATAATCAACTCTCCAGCCAACACAAGCATCCTACAAAAGGGCCTCATAGAAACAGACAACTGGTGCCAGAGCCATGGCCTCAAGCTAAACTCCAAAAAGTGTATAGTAATCCCCTTTGGCAAAAACAAAGTGCCCACAAATTACCGCATAGATGGTAATCCATTAAGTACAGAAGAAGTAATTAGGGACATGGGGACCCAAGTTGACAGCAATCTCTCATTCGACAACCACGTGGCCAAAGTGGTTAGAAAAACATTTTATATAGCCCACCTAATCATGAAGGAATTCACATCTAGATCAGGGGAGGTCATCGTGCCTCTTTACTCATCCCTCATCAGGCCCATAATTGAGTACAATGCCCCTTTTGGAATGTACCTTACGAGACACCTGCAGCAACTGGAAAGACCCCAAAAGTACCTCACCAAGAGGATCAAAGGGCTCAAACAGATGGCATATGCTACATGGTTAAAGAAACTCCAGCTCTACTCAGTGGCATACCACCTGCTCAGAGGTGATCTGTGCCTGATGTATAAAGCCATGTCCAACCCAGAATTAATGGACATGCTGCACCTCAGAAAATCCAAATCCCATCGAGCTACGCGCTCGAGAGATTTGAACCTCAGCACTGAAATAAATAGGACATACTGGAGGGACAGATTCATAACCCAGAGGCTCCCTTCACTCTGGAATAAAATCCCAGTGCAGGTTAGGCAGAGTCCCTCATTGACTCTCTTCAAGAGGAATCTTGATGAGTGGATGGGAGATCGTAGATTTACTCTGGGTATCACTTCTGTGTCACTGCTAGACAGAGGCACAGTATACTAACCTCAAAAAAGGGCATAGCAAAATTCATTTAAAATGGGTGGCGAAAGCCAAACACACTCTGGCTAGGCTTGTAAATGCCCTAGGGCAGATAGCCTAGTATGAACCTATGAACCTATGAACCTATGAACAGTGGTGTATAACTGAGTACTGCTTTTGGGTGTTGTCCATTTGCCTTACTTTCGAGGAAGATGGCCTGGATGTGTTGTTTGTGATGTATTTCAACAGCTATATGGAGACAGACAGAGATATATTAGCTTCATGACTCCCGTGGATTGTGTGTAATGGCTAGAAGATGTTGTTCTACATGTGAGTACAGCTGTTATATTTCAGAACATTGCTACTTATGCAGGGTTTGTTTGTACCTAATACTTCTACAGATGTTTAAGTCTAGCAAGGATGTTTGGGCAGCTCAAGGCTGTATGGCTATGCATGAACTGTTATGTGGTTTACAGTGTGCTCACCAGACATCCTTGATTTGGTGTACATGTGTATCATATTGTGTTGTTACTCAGTAGTTGGTAACATATCCCAGTGTACACACAACCCTCTTAAATAGGATTACTGCAAACAAACCCTGTAACATCAGCAGTTATTCCATTGTATAACAGCAACTATTTCACATAGGGCCATGTTAGTGTGTCTCTGTCAAGGTATGTTAAGGCTTCTGTAGATGTCGTACAGTGAGTGAATGATTTGTGATGTTATTACAGTTTGTATTGCAATTTGTTTGGGTGTGTGGGTGTGCATAGCAGATGCAGGTGTGTAGGAACTACTTTTATACATAATCAATAACTGCATGAGGGTTCCTTCCCTATTTTAACACCTATCCTTTAGTGGACTAATACTATGGTAATTGCAGGCTGATTAATTAAGGCACTGTTAAGTGGTTCCTGTATAGCATGCAGGTGATGTTAGTCCTTGAATCCTTTCGGCAATACATCAGAATGTAATAAAGTGTTGCTACATGAAAGCTGTGTATTTCTGGCATAGGTATTTGCAGTCATTGTAGTTGTGTTGGTGACTGACCCTCTTTGGCTAGGGTTGCCACCTTTTCATATGACCATAGTGGGACATTTTTGAGACACATATCAGATTTTACAGGCCGACACAAACCCACCATCAGTATATGGGATAGAACTTTCTTTTCTTGCCTAATTATAAGCTTATTCTTGTAGCAGTGTAGTTGCTTATCCTGTTTCTTGTAACATGTAGGTATTTAAGATACAGAAAGAACTATTGTATGAAACTATTACATTACATATGGGACATAATTATGTCCTACAATCCCAGGACATTTGCCACGTTTAATATATTTGGTCAGGATGCAACCGCCCAAAGAGGGACTGTCCCTTGCAAAGTGGGACAGGTGGTAACAATATTATTGGCTCATGTCCATAGCACATATTTGTAATAGTGTATAGGCATATACTCTCCATATCCTTTGTTCATAAAGGTTGGTTGTGGCGGAAGGTGTGATTGCTATGGTCCATGTGAAAAATTATATCACCATTGAAAAATTTTATGGCTCTGCTCTGCTTACTGCTTGCTTTACTGTGATCACAGACACATAGCTCTGCATGACTCCATCTGTAGTCTGTTTAAAGCACCAAGCCTTTCAAATTGCACACTGATAAAGAAATATATTTTGCAGCTATAAGCACAGTTACAGATAACAAGGCAAAAACACGAAAGCGAGGACCAATGCAGGCTGAAAATGTTCTCCAATTTTATTGCCACACAGATACACGAAAATATAAAAACACAGAATGAACGCCTTCGCACTCACAGCGTTTTCGTCCGGATGGACTTCATCAGATAAAATGCCTTACTACTTTAAAATGTTTTATATATAAAATCATCTCTTGAAGAAAAGGTAGTGTGCACAGGTTTAATGGACCTGGTGTTAAAAAATAATTTTTTAACCTTTAATGGGGAATTTTTCCGACAGCTACAAGGTGTAGCAATGGGGGCAGCCTGTGCACCTACCTTTGCTAACCTAGTACTTGCAAATTGGGAGGAGAAGCATGTATTGAAGTCTTCCTATGTTAAGTATTGGACCTTATATAAGAGGTTTCTTGATGACATCATAATATTTTGGATTGGGGGCATTGACGTATTGGAAGAATTTATTAAATATATAGGAGGGACTACAGATTTTTTAAAATTCACTTATAATTATTCCAAAACAAATATTCAATACTTGGATGTGGAAATTACAAAAAGTAATAAAACTTTTGAAACATGTGTTTTTAGAAAACCCATGTATGTGAATTCCTTTTTGCATTATAAAAGTGCCCACCCTTTATATTGTAAAAAGAACATAGTGAAAGGGCAATTCGTAAGGGGGTCAAGGATGACAAATAATGAAAGAAAATTTAAGGCAGAATGTGATTTGTTGGAAAGAATGTTTCTTGAAAGAGAATATCCATTAGAATTTATCAAAAATATTAGAACTGAAGTGGAAGAAGGAAGAAATGGGAGGTTCGAACCAATTTTTGGTAAGATTAGTGAACAGAACAGGAAAGAGGAGATTAAAAAAGGAAATTTCCAACAATCTCTGATTTTGGAATACAATTTATTGAATAAAAACATAAAATTTGCATTCCAAAGAGAATGGTAGAGATTTAGGGCCCTCACGGATTTGGATGGGTTACCACAGGAGTCACCCAGAGTGGTATTCAAAAATACAACAAGTATAAAAGGAATTTTGGAAAATAATAACAATATTACTAAGAGAAACCAAATGGGAGCCAGGGTTAAAGTTGGAACATTTAAATGTGGTAAATGCAAACAATGTGAGCACATTATTAATAGAGATAATATTTTTCTGACCAGCAGGGGAAGGTGCATAAAAAGTAAGGGGTACTATAATTGTGAATCTATAGGGCTTGTGTATTTGGCTGTCTGCGTGGAATGTCCGTCATTTTATATAGGAAAGACGGAAAGGACATTAAAGAGACGCATCTATGAACACATGTATGATGTTAAAAAAGGAAAAGAAACAAATGCTATTTACAGACATACCAAAACATGTGTGGGAGCAAAATTCCAATTTTTTGTCTTAGATCAAATAAAAAGGGATATAAGAGGGGGCCCTTGGGAAGAAAATATTGCCTATAAAGAATTATGGTGGCAAGTGGCCCTGGAAGCAAACAAAAAGCCTGGGCTAAATGAATATATTTCCATTTTGCCCCTTTTGAAAATTAGATCTGCTAGAGTGTGATTTTAGTAAGCATTTACCAGATTTTGTCAGTAGGTGTCACCCATGCTCTATTTTAGGTAACCTTTGTCTAACACTATGGCTTGATTTGTATAATAAATCTTTTAACAAGACAACTTTTTAATAACATTTTAGAATTTTAAAATAAGTCAACACATTAGTAGGATGTTTTAAATTAATTTAATAAAGTTTATTTATTTATTTATTTATATATTAATATAAAGAAATAATTATGTTTGTAACAGGAAGTGATGAACTACTAAATTATTTAACAGCTTGTAGGTTGATTCGTAGGTTTATAATGTAATAGGTAAATGATTGGTGCTTGTGGAAACTGATTTTATATATAAAACATTTTAAAGTAGTAAGGCATTTTATCTGATGAAGTCCATCCGGACGAAAACGCTGTGAGTGCGAAGGCGTTCATTCTGTGTTTTTATATTTTCGTGTATCTGTGTGGCAATAAAATTGGAGAACATTTTCAGCCTGCATTGGTCCTCGCTTTCGTGTTTTTGCCTTGTTTAGTGGAGTTTGGAGGAGTACATTACGTTTTTCACAGTTACAGATAACTTATTTTATAACAAACCACATGTAGTCTATCAGATTTGTAGCATATATTTACAAAGTTTTCCTTCATTACAGATATGAATGATGACTTCTGCAAAATACCTCTCTCTGTCCTTCTCTCACATAACTGAATTACTACAATAGCTATATACAGAGCTAGTCACACACACAAGAGAGTGTTATTTCCTCCTGGTATATTTTTCTGGCCTTCTATGGGAAGTCACCTAATGTCTGTTTTTAGACTTTTCTATTGTCCTTTTGTGAATTAAGCACTTTTGCTGATGTGAGGATGCCATTCTGAAAGGAAACATCTGTATAAGCTGTTCCTACTGGAAAAACATCACGTATTGCTGAATTTATAAAAAAGGATGTCTGTTAATTGATATTTGTAATGCTTGTTTTCCAGTATTGCTTTGTTAGGCATTTTCTGATGCTGTGAAGAGAAGCCTGTCTGTTATACATAAAGTATGAATGCACATTGTAAACTCTATACATATATTCAAGCAAACTTTTTCTTTCAGCATATTTACAACAGAATTAATTTCAGCCTTATATTCATAATATATAACAATTCCCTCTGTTTTTAAACATACTCAAAACATTCTATATAAAAAACACATTAAGAAACAAAACCTTTAGTCTTTTTTGATACAAGTCAAAATGCAATTTTACATAGTAAATACAATGAAAACATGTATTACTACCAAACCTGAATGTATTTAACAACTTTTTCTTTTGCATACCATTCTGTGAAAATATTTTATCAGTTATGAGCTGTGTCTGTTTTAATTTTACTTGATTAATTTATTATTTTGCAATCACAGAATTTAATTTATGACTTACAATTGTTTCATTAACTCTTTGCAACTGTTGAATTAACTATAAGAGACAATAACTATGTGCTACTGCAAGCATTTATACACTGCTGAAAATATACAGTTTTAATGTCATTTTAACCATCACATTGTGTTCATGTCTCTGAACTGCTCAATAACATCTTGGTAAAATACTGAACTGGGCTTAGATAATAAATATTTGAAAGCAATTATTTTACTGGGGTAAAACCAGTGATATTACAACTTGCCAAATTACTTTTGAACTTATTACAATGTATCCTGATTAGTATGTATTTAAACAGACTGTTTGCTATTTATGCATTTCAATTTACTAGGTATACTGGACCCATTTTTTAAAACATGGTTTTTCTCACATATTTATTACTAGACATTAATTTCATTTGTACTGACATTTTCTGCATTTGTACATACAAAGACTATCATTTGTACTGAAATTTTCTACATTTGTACATACAAAGACTGTAAAGTACATTTAGTCTAATCTTACAAATGTAATAACATTAATATTGAGCAAAATCTTGGAAAATGTTTATGTCTCTTTAGAAATATCTAGTGGAACTGGCACCAAATGCATATGTCATGTTATTTTAAACTACATACTCAGCAATTAAAAATATTCATGCTTTTTTATACCAACATTGTTTTGTCAAAAACATATTGAAATAGTGACCATTCTTGCTATTAGAAACATTTATGCATTTTGCATATCTTTATTCTCTCTTGTATAGCTTTAATAAAGCAATTTTAAATAATCTCTTGTTTTTTAAACCATTTCTTGTATAGCTTTACAATTTAACAGGTTGTAAATGCAATTTAATTCTAAACAATACAATAATAACCATTATGATAGCTATTAACAACTTGTAAAATATCTTATCCTGTCAGGTTTAATCCAGTTTACCAGTATTTCTAATACACTGATACCTGTTCCCCCCCATAAAAGAGTATTGTCAAGAAGGAATGATATATTTCTTCCTCTAGCTTTATTTTAGACACTTGTTGTTTATTTTTTTCTGTAGCTTTATTTCAGACCCTTGTTGTTTATTTTTTCTGTAGCTTTATTTCATACCCTTGTTGTTTATTTTTTCTGTAGCTTTATTTCAGACCCTTGTGCAGTACTGCTTATACAGTCAGTGTAAAACTGAGAAAGTACCCCTCCCCCTGTAGTACTTCAGCACTGTTTACCTGCCCTATGCTGTGAGAATAGAATGTATGTCAGCCCAACACTTTGGTTATACATTTATTTTATTAGGTTACTAAATAAAGCTTTCACTGTATATTACCTCTAGTAGGTATTTACACCCTCCTGCACAATTGATTTGAACTGTATATATACTATAGCCCATTTGCTGGCTGTACTTGATGCAACTGAGGTTTTTTTTGTCCTTTTAACATTTACTTGCAAACAGATTATAAGTGACATCTATGCACAATTGTGACATTTTATTACAATTACCAAATAGTGTTGCCTGTAAATATTTTAACAATTATGTTTTAATAACAATTATGCTTTAGAAAAACTCAAGCTACTTATCTGGCAATCAGTCTTATTGTTTATCTTATCTTTCCAGCATTTCATGTAACTATTCATTCAGTCTAGGAATGTCTGAGCTCACATTTTATACTCTATAAACTATAATTAATTATTTTGGCATTTTTCCTTTAATGTGATTGTGATTTGCATAACTATGCATTTATACTACATAAATAGACATCATTTTACAATTACCTTACATGGATTTCAGTATTTTTTATTTATTTATCTATTTAACTGTCCTGCCATCAATTTTACAAAAACTGTTTGACTAATACCATCTGTGATTTTATTTATTTTTAAAATTCAGAACTTTAACTGTTTGGTGTTACTATACAATTATAACATATGTTTATTTATATTTGCTGTTGTCTGCCTTTTGCTTTTGTGCATTGTAAACAAATGTACTCTAGATGAAAAGAACACACATGCATGCCTGTCCTGTATATGTATATCTTTATACAAGCATGTCATGTCCCTACCATCCTAGCATGCATGCTTAACCATTTTCAAAACATAAACATATTATAAAATATATTTTTTTGCACAGATTAACTGTGTATGCAGGAAATTCCCAGTCTTTGTCAGTTGAGCTAATTTATTTCCTTTATCCTGCAACTGCTGTTGAATTTCCTGTGATGTTGCATGGTCTTTCTGACATTCTTTCGTAAGCTGTTCTGCTGAATTTGAAACTCCTATGCACTTTTGAAAAGATGTGTGTATAACTTGTCTAAGCTTCCTGAACTCATTGTGTCTGTCTTTTAGAAGTTTATTACAGTTCTTTGTAACAAAATGTACTAGAGTTTCTATCAGTAACTGATTTGACTGTTGTTGCAACTCTGAAATAAACCTTTTACATCTGGTGAAAGAACATAACTGTCTAACATTTGAAAATAATGTCAACATATTAACTTTTCTTGGTTCTTTACCTTTACAATTTTTGTCTGTACAGTCTAACCTTTGGATAATGTCATGCACTGTATTTTTATGACGTTGTACACACAATAAACATTTTTATACCACACATGATTTTATTTCAGATACCAGTCAAATATTATAATCCATTTGCATAATGCCTTACTATCAAATTACAATCCATTTGCATAATGCCTTACTATTAACTTGCCCTAATAAAGTTTTACATTTGCTAATATGCTGTATATACATTTATTCTGTTATTATTATTACCTCTATGGCATTCATACTGTATGTAACACAGAATAATTTTCTTACCAGTCAACAGACAGGCAGACGGCCAAGCTGCTTTACTGTAGATGGTTGAAAAGTTTCTGTAGTCACTTGTGAAGTTGGTACAGCAAAACTGGCAGAATCAGTCTTACAACTTCATCTTGTACCTTTTCTGGAGAATTTATGGAACTGCTCCACCTTCCTGCAATGCAGTCTCACCGGATTTAGACGTCTATTAAACTGTATTGCTACAAACTGTTGAAAACTGTAGAATTCTGAAGTACTTCACATAAACGTTACTGTGCTTTTTCAGGAGTGACATTACCCATTCACTCCCCCTGTTTTTGGATACAGGCTAGGAACGTTGTCAAAGGGTCACCATTGAAAAATTATATCACCATTGAAAAATTTTATGGCTCTGCTCTGCTTTCTGCTTGCTTTACTGTGATCACAGACACATAGCTCTGCATGACTCCATCTGTAGTCTGTTTAAAGCACCAAGCCTTTCAAATTGCACACTGATAAAGAAATATATTTTGCAGCTATAAGCACAGTTACAGATAACTTATTTTATAACAAACCACACGTAGTCTATCGGATTTGTAGCATATATTTACAAAGTTTTCCTTCATTACAGATATGAATGATGACTTCTACAAAATACCTCTCTCTGTCCTTCTCTCACATAACTGAATTACTACAATAGCTATATACAGAGCTAGTCACGCACACAAGAGATTGTTATTTCCTCCTGGTATATTTTTCTGGCCTTCTATGGGAAGTCACCTAATGTCTGTTTTTAGACTTTTCTATTGTCCTTTTGTGATTTAAGCACTTTTGCTGATGTGAGGATGCCATTCTGAAAGGAAACATCTGTATAAGCTGTTCCTACTGGAAAAACATCACGTATTGCTGAATTTATAAAAAAGGATGTTTGTTAATTGATATTTGTAATGTTTGTTTTCCAGTATTGCTTTGTTAGGCATTTTCTGATGCTGTGAAGAGAAGCCTGTCTGTTATACATATAGTATGAATGCACATTGTAAACTCTATACATATATTCAAGCAAACTTTTTCTTTCAGCATATTTACAACAGAATTAATTTCAGCCTTATATTCATAATATCTAACACCATGTTATACTCATATATGAACACTTCAACCGCTGTATACGGGATACCTATGGAATCCCGAAACCACTCAGTTCCAATGCCCACAGTCCCAGGCCCAAACTCCCATATCCCACATTAACGACAGTGACAGTAACTCGCGAAAGTAACATGAACATGGAACACACACACGCACACACAGACACACTGCTACCCACCACATCCAAACAAACCATCCTACACTATGTATGAGCAGGTGGGCAAGCCCCCCTACACCTCCCATGTAGGTGTCTGCACCCCCCACACCCCACTACTTTAATATTCTACCTCCTAGATCGCGCAAACAGATGCACAAAGCTAACCCACACCCACACATTACAGTCCCCCAAGAACACACACCACACTCAGAACACACACTTCCACACACTACAGCCCTCAGAAACACACTTACCCACAGTAACCTACCTGAACTGCAACACCAGAAGCACTGACTAACTGTCCCTAAACATCGTGATTTTAAACCTCGTGCATCTGGTGTTTTGGTACTGTGTTCTTTCGGACCTTAAGCCTCGGGATTATGCTCGTCGGTATGTCAAGCAGTCGGTATGTGGTAGGTATCCCATTTATATTTACCTCCATGGTTATGTAGATGTTGTTAACCTATCTATATATCTACATATATATGTATATCCCCATATATCGACATATATTTCTCTCTCTCTCTCTCTCTCTATATATATATATATAGATATATATATATATATATATATATATATATATATATATATAATATATATATATATATATATATATATATATATATATATATATATATATATATATATATATATATATATAAAACATATACCTTTCATTGGGTACATGCCGGTTTGTCCTATTTCCATACATTCCTACCTTTTGTGTTTTATCCTGTCAGTATACACAACTGCCATTGGTACATCTCAGGTAGCTTAGTGGTATGTTATTGTGAAGATTGTGTACATGGCTGCGTGTTCTAATCCTGGCAGTGGAATTTTACCTCTCAGAGCAGGCACAGGTAGTGCGAGGGTGATTAACGCACATTTCAACGGTTGTGTGTTCCACATGTTTATTATTCTGTGGAATACTACCTATATATGCAAGCTGTGTTTAAGGTATACTATGTAACATGTAAACATCTGAGAAGATTCCTGTCAGGGATACTCCCCATTATTTAGAACTACATCCCTGATTACATTATACAAAACCCCTCACTAACAATCCAGGGAATCCTTGCAGAGTGGGTGGGGAACAGTGGATACACCCCATGAATCCCGCAATTGGTTCTGCTCCACAGAGGGACAGTTAGTTAATCGATGGGCTGACGACAGCAGACACTTTTTGCCTATGCTTATGAGTGGCCTTGGGCAGTTGGGCATGTACCTACCTATGTATCTATGAACCTCTACATACAGTATGGACACGTGCTGATAGCTTAATTTACTGTTCAGGTATTGATATACCTTGTGCCAATGGTGGTTGTATGTACAATAGTTGAGAGCTACCTATGTAGGATGCACACAGTAGACCACCTATACATGACAATTTACAGGTGGTCGTGTGTGTGTGCCATCCATGTTTGCTGTGTGTGCAGGTGGAGAAGGGTGTCAGTCCATGAGTGCCTACACTGTCAGCGTGTGTGCTATACGTTCCCTCTTTGCCAAGGCATGGGCATACTGGGCACGCATCCGTCTGCCTACTGGGGCTAGCACAGGGTGTTCATGGTCTGAGTCCCTCTGTGCCTGTGGGTCCCTTGGCAATGGTGGTGGGCTGTGAGGGCCTTCACCATTATGTCCCTGCTGCAGCTACTTCCACAGGATCATATTGTATAGCATGGCACATACTATAAAGATGTGAGCACACGTGCCTGGAGAGTACTGCAAGGCTCCACCAGATATGTCCAAGCAACAGAACCATGATTTCAGCATCCCAAACATGCACTCTATGATGATTCTGGTTTCTGCGTGTGCCTCATTATGGCATTCTTGCAAGGCTGTGTGTGCATTTCTGATGGGAGTCATTATCCACGGTTCCAGTGCATAGCCAGCATCCCCCACCAGGTGGCCATATGGAATGTCCCCCCTGGCAAATACCTGATACAGCTGTGATGCATGCCAGATGTGGGAGTCGTGATAGCTTCCAGGGCTGCCAGCACACACATCCATGATAATGCCCTGGGCATTGCACATGACCTGGCAGTTGATGGAGGGGTATCCCTTGTGGTTTATGTAGAGCCTACCCTGCTCACGGGGGTGGTGACTTGATGTGTATGTGCGTGCAGTCTATTGCACCAAGTACCTCCGGGTAGTCTGATACACGGTGGAAGAGATGCATATTGCTGGCCAACTCCTCCTGCATTTGGGGGAAGTATATGTGCTCATTGGCATGTGGTAACATGGCATCCAGGAACTGGTGGAGTACCCTGGATGCTGATGCCTGTGATATCCCCATGATATCCCTAGTTGGCCTTTGGAAGGTACCTGTGGCTAGTATTCTCAAGCTTACACATACCTTCGTGTTCACTGGGATGGGTTCCCCTCTGTTACTTCTGGCTCTGAGGCATGGCCAGCACAGCTCAACAAGTTGCTGTATGATGTCCCTGTCAACCCTGTAATGCTCTACTATCTCCAGATCATGTAGCCCCTGGTAGGTTACTCTGGGCCTGAACACTCTTCTCCTCCTCCGATGCCTGAGATGGTTGTCAGCATCATCCTCCACACCATGGTCAGTCTCCAACATATGCTGGTGAATCAAAGCTATGGTGGCCCCTAACATGTACATATTAAAAGTTCCCCATCTGTATACACCAATGGTGCAGAGTGTCTGGGAATACACAAGTGTGTGTGTGGGGATTTCACACCTTATACTATTGTGCAATGGATGATGCTGGTGTAATTGGGTGTGGTTGTGCAATTCCAGCTGTGGAGTATCTTAATTATTGGTTTTACAGCAGGTACTGCTATTGTGGGGCCTTTGGTGTTGACTTACGCTTGGCTGCTGTAATTCATCTATTGCCCTTTACTTCCATTTTCAACCCGATTCCCCTCCCATTGTCAGGCATGCATCCAGCTGCCGGCTTTCTTGTTTTGTACTTTCACAACCCAGGATTGTGTTGGGAAATGTGTTATGTAGCTGATCTACTGCAAGTTTGCTTTGTTCTGCTGTGACAGTTCTCTTTTCTTTGCTGTACGGCACCTCCCCTTTCCTTTTCTGCAGGTAGCTGCTAGCAGCCTTGTTAGCTGTTGTCAATGACCCACTGTGAGTTCGTAGGTGTTAATTACTCATTTGTACTTCAATTACCATGCTGCAGCATTTCCTTATTGTCTTTCTGTATCCTTTCTGTTTCAGCTGTGGTGCGCACCGCGCACAGCTGTTTACCGGGTTTCGAGTGCGTTTTCATCCACGTTCACATGCACTTTCAGTTACCTCGTGTGCTCTCAGCTAAGCAAAGCTATGGCTACTTCCACACCCCTATCCTGCGGCTTTGCTTAGCAACAGGCAACCGGGCTTAGCAATGATCCAATGTGCTTACAGCTACTGTGGCACAACCCTCTCTTGATGTCATGTTTACCTCCAGGTCACTCCTCGATGTTGTACCACTACGCCATGTGGTACATCCTTACGCCGGTGGGGCATTTGTGATTCAGTATTACTTGACTCATTTGCATGGCATTGACTGCTAATTCCTAGTTACCATGCAGAATACTGTCACAGACCCTTAGCAACCCTTGCACCATGGTAGTGGTGTAGCATGCGTGCCATTGACTATTATGGGGAAATCATGAATTGTGTTACATTGCAGTTTTATGACATCTAAATATATTTTCCTTGTGATCCCATTTGAGCACAGATGCACTGCGGTTTTACTTTGCGTTAGTGTGGCCATGACATTAAATGTTATTGTTTATGTGTTGTGCATGTTTTTTTATGCCATTGGCTATATATTAACATTATAATACATAAGTTTCGTCCACTTTCATGGCTCTGATTTTATGTTTGAAAAAATGTAAACCGTTTTTTTGGTTTACATTTCTTCATGCTTACGCTATGCCTGCACCACTTCATGAATCACTATATACCTTCATTTGCATGCTACACTGCTGTGCATGGGGTAATTAGCATACATGCGCCAGAAGCTGCTCAGCTCTGGCATACGCTGGTAGTGTACGTGGAAACAGCTCGTACCTGAATCGCTCGGCGGCCATATTTGGTGCTAGATCACCGAAGCTTCATGAATCCTGGGGAATGTATTTCTGATTATTTATAGCACACTGAAAGTTTTGTATGATTGCCCTTTAAACTGATAATTGGTAGGTTCATTAATTTAATAATTTATTATAAATACTTGTTTGAATTTGTGTAATATTTGATTCTGAAGAAGTCCTGTGCAGAGGACAAAAGTGCTTAATTACAAATTAATAAAATAATTTTGTACCTTTTAGTATGCCTTTTTCACTCCATGGTGCTGGACGATACTGTACTGTTTCAGTATCGGTGATTGTTTTTAGTCAAGTGTTATTTTATTTCAGTTTCTGGCAGCCATGGATTCTTTGGACAATATTCTGTCCTTGTTTTCACCAGTACAGCGTGAAGAGATTAGAAAGGTGCAATCCGAACTTGCCATCATTAAAGGAGAATTAACTTGATTGACAGACCTATTAACTCAACTGGCAAGTAGTGTGGAGAGGGCGTCAGTAGGTTCATAGGTTCATAGGTAGATACTAGGCTATCTGCCCTAGGGCATTTATAAGCCTAGCCAGAGTGAATTTGGCTTCCGCCTCCCTATTAGATTAGCCTACTGTGCCTCTGTAAAGTAGGTCACAGAAGGTACCTTTTAAGATTAGTTTACTGTGCCTCTGTCTAGCAGGGACACAGAAGAGATCCCAGGAGTGAATTTGTGATTTCCCATCCACGCGTCCAGATTTCGCTTGAAGAGGGTCAGCGAGGGGCTATGTCTAACATGAATTGGGATTCTATTCCAGAGTGAGGGGAGCCTCTGGGAAATGAATCTGTCCCTCCAGCATGTCCTATTTATTTTTGTGCTGAGGTTTAAGTCCCTGGAGCATGTAGCTCTAAGGGACTTGGATTTTTTGAGGTGGAGCATGTCCATTAATTCTGGGTTTGCCATGGCTTTGTACGTCAGGCATAGATCGCCTCTGAGTAGGCGATAAGCAACTGAGTAGAGCTGGAGTTTCTTTAGTTGAGCTGCATAGGACATCTGTTTGTAGCCCATGATCCTCTTGGTGAGGTACTTTTGGGGTCTCTCCAGTTGCTGCAGGTGTCGGGTAAGGTACATCCCAAAAGGGGCATTGTATTCAATCATGGGCCTGATGAGTGACGAGTAGAGGGGCACAATGACCTCTCTTGATCTAGATGTGAACCCTTTCGTGATAAGGTGGGCTATATAGAAGGTCTTTCTAACCACTTTGGCAACGTGATTATCAAAGGAGAGATTACTATCTACGTTGGTCCCCAAATCTCTAATTACTTCTTCAGTACTTAATGGATTACCACCTATGTGGTAATTTGTGGGCACCTTGTTTTTCCCAAAGGGGATGACTATGCACTTTTTAGCATTTAGCTTGAGGCCGTGGCTCTGGCACCAAGCATCCATCTCTGTGAGACCCTTTTGGAGGATGCTTGTGTCAGCTGGAGATTCGATTATGGCCCCCAGTTTGCAGTCATCTGCGAACTTTGTCAGCCATAATCCCCCCGTGTTAGCCTGAACCTCAGAGAAGTATATACCGAACAAGAGAGGTCCCAGAACTGAGCCCTGTGGGATGCCACTTGTAACTGGTTTGGATTCGGACATGGCTCCTGCGATTCTGACCATGTGGTTTCTATCCCTGAGCCAGTTTGCAACCCATCTTGTGATATAGGGGTTGATATTTAAGCTGGTAAGCTTATTTATGATGCCCGAGTGGGGTATTGTGGCGAAGGCTTTTGCGAGGTCCAGATAGGCTGTGTGGAATACCTTGCCCTCATCTATAGCTTTGGTAACTGTTTCAAAGAAATCAACTAGGTTTAAGAGGCAAGATCTGCCCTTAACAAAGCCGAATTGGGTAGGGTCCAGTGTCTGGAGGCTCCCAATGTCTTTGTTTATGAGTTCCATGATAATACGCTCCATAGCTTTACAGGCCAGACTAGTCAGGCTTATGGGGCGATAGTTCCCGGGGTCCGTTGTGGCACCACCTTTGTGGAGTGGGACCACTGTAGCTGTATGCCATTCTTTGGGTACATATCCTGTAGTAAGGCTAAGTTTGAACAGTGACTTAATGTGAGGGTTCAGTTCTTCTTGGAGCTCATGTAAGACACAGCCTGGGACACCGTCCCATCCCATAGATGCTGTGTTTTTTGCTTTGGAGAGGGCAGCTTTCACCTGTGCATCTGTGATGTCAGGAAGGTTACATTCAGTTGGGATAGGAATTTGCTCCTTTGGGGGGGGGGGGAGAAGTTTGCGCTGAATCTGTCTGCCAGGATGTTGGCTATGTCTGTAGGTTCGGTATATTTTGTACCATTATGCAACAATTCAGAGCATATCTGGGAGTTTCCACCCATATTCCTGACATAACTAAAGAAGGCCTTGTGATTATCTTTAGTGTCTAGGGCAATTTTTCTTTCGAAACTGGCCTTTGATGATTTTATGAGGGATTGAAGTTTCTTGCTAATACTGATCAGAGATGCCTTCCCTTTTGGGATTTTGCTCTGTCATGTAGTAGCTTCCTCCTTCTGTTGTATAGCTTATTTATGGCCGGGGTCCACCAGACAGGTCTCCTGTTTTTGGAGGAGTGAGTCTTGGTTTTATTTGGGATAGCACGATCCATGCATTCCTGCAGGTGCTCATAGAATGCATTTGTAAAGGATTCTGCGGATTGGGCTGTATTATCCTCTGGCCTGGGGGCTTTGAAGGATTCAACTGCAGTCTTGAGAAGTGCAAAGCTGGCTTTTGAGAAATTCTTTACAGTGATTTCCTTGGCTGGGGGTGGGGACGGGATATGGATGTCCAGGGAAATTTGTTTATAGTCTGATCTTACCAATGAGGGGTTTACCTCTGGTGTGGAACATAGAGTCCCCATGTTGGTGATGACCAGGTCCAATATGTTGTTCCCTCTTGTGGGAGTGATGACCAGTTGTTCCATTGCGTTAGAGTTTATAAATTCAAGGAACCATTGGGTGAGGGTGTTTGGGCTTGAGTAGTTTTCCCAGTCAATGTTTGGGTAGTTGAAGTCACCCAATAACATAGTGTTTGGAGAGACCTTCATATTCTCCAGTGTTCTCAGGAATGCCAAGTGGGGTTCCTGTAATAGGGAGGGTGTTCTGTAGCAGACTACAAACTGAAAGGCAGTTTTGCTCACTGTTAGTTGCACATGGATGGTTTCTGATGCTTCGTGCAGTGCCACTAACCTGGAGGTATAGGTATCTTTGATGAATATAGATACTCCCCCTCCTTTTGTGCTTCGGTCCAAGTTTTGGGGCCAAAATGCATGGTATGAGTTATGTGCTGGGGTGCTCTCAGGAGCCTTGAACCAGGTTTCTGTTACTGCACAGACATCAATTTTCTCCATACTGAGGAAAGCCTCGAGTGCGTGCATCTTGAGGTTTAGACTTCTGGCATTGAGTAGCATTACCTTTCGTTTTTTTATCCTTGGGTTGTCTATGGAGGTGGGTTTGTCCTTTGAGCCTTGCCTAAAAAAAGGCACTATGGGGGTGGCAAGAGCCTTGGCAAGTATACAAAAGCCTAAGAGTGACAGGTGCAAGCCGTCCCTAGCGAAGCAACGTGGCTTGTTGAGCATGTCATCCCAGGCTGACAGACACTGGATCCCCTTTGAATGACACCAATACTTTAGCCAATTATTTAAACTGATCATTTTGTCTTTATACTGTGGCATCATTCTTGGAGAGGGCAAGATGCTACTCAAGGTCAGGGTCATACCAGCCTGGGCTACATGATCAGAGAGCTCCTCTGTGTCTCTTTTTATGTAGTCCAGGGAGGTACGTCTCAGGTCATTCACACCAGCATGGACAATGACAGAGTCATACTTGTACTTGCTTTGGAGTGACCTGAGTGCTTGCATTATGTGGCAGATCCTGGCACCCAACAGGCAGCTTACAGTGACCTTCTCCTTGTTCAGTCTGGTGAGCAGGACGTCAGTGTGCCGGACAATAGAGTCCCCTATAACAAGTGTATTTGGTGTGTTGTTTGGCCTTAAGGGCTGTGACTGTGAGGCACACTGATTTTGTGAGATATGTGATTTGTGGGTATTGTTGAGGGGTGGCTGTTGCTTGGATATCTGCTTAGGAGGTCTTTGCTGTTTAGGCAGATTTTTATTTAGAGTCTCCAAGTATGTTTTTGTGTGTTTATGTGTTGGGTATGCAGATGCAATAGGTCTATGTGAGACTGGATTTGTGGTGCGGTTGGTTACCTTTTCCTCCTGACTGACTGTGCCAGTCTTGGGTTGAGAGAGCTCTGCCTCCAGTTTGGCTTTGTAACTGCATCTCTCACATGTATTAGAGTTTGTTGGAAGGAGGAGAGGGTTGTCTGTGTACATAAGGCAATTATAACATTGCCTCAAAATTCCCAGATTCACCAGCTGGACTGGAGAATAACCCTGAAACTGACCCTTGGACATACCAGATTAGTATAGGGAACTGTTTTTTTACTGATCAGATTAGGGAAGGGAACTGATTTTTCACTTGATCAGGAAGGACCAATCGGGAGCCTAATACTTATGAGAAGTCAAGGAGGGTGTAGTGCTTTAGTTAGTTAGTGTTTCCTTATAAGAGCTGAGCAAGTGCAGGGCTTTAGAAAGAGAACAGAGTGATTACTTTGAGAGTTTGAACAGTTCTAAGGGAAAAAGTGAAGAGCAGACTTTGTGGAGCCTGGAATAGTTTAAACCTGTTTAGGTGGCGCTGCCCTACGCTGCTCAGTGCGTAAAACCGTGCAAAAAGAGAGTTGTAGGGTTTTAAGAGAGAGATCAAGGAGTTTAGAATTGACCCAAAATGGCCAATAAAACTACAGCTTCTAGGCAGTAACCACTCCTCCAGGGACAGGCAGGCTGTTCAGTGTTAACCACTGCCACTGGTGAACACAGAGACTTCCCTTTAGCCCAAGCAAGCACTGGCCTTCTAAAAACTTCCAAACAGTTCAGAACAGCAAATCTGTAACTGAACTTTCTTAACTTTCAGAAAGTGGGAAAAAAGCAAGATTTTTTTTTTCTTTTTTGTTGTAGTTTAAAGGTAGCAGAGATACACAAGCAGCAAAATATTCACAACAGTGCAATAAATGACCCCACACTTGAGTGCTAGGCCAAAATCAGGTAAAATGCAGTTTTTAGAGAAAAAACGATTTTAAATTAAGTGCAACACAGGAAATGCAGTAAACAGGCTCTAGATGTGTTCCAAGTACTGTTACTGTTACAGATATAAACTTTAGCAAGCCAGAAAATGCCAAAAAGTAGGCGGCAAAGCAGTAAAACTTAACAAAAAAATCAGAAGAAAATACTTAAAATCACAAAAGTGGCTCCTTTTCTTCTCTCAGCATTTTCTCCCCTTGGTAGGTGCTTCAGCAACAACTAGCAAGCATGGAAACACCTCTGGTCTCTGGTACAGCATGAAGTGCGAATAGCATCATCAAAGGAAGAGAACAGCACTGTTCTTCCTAGAATGGGAGCTGGTGTGATTGGAGATGTCTACTCATCCACTGAAGAGAGTTTACCAAATGGAATGGTTTTTGCAAGTGCGGTGGAAAACAGCAGTTCCAGTACTATAAGTAAACATAAAGGTACTGTTAACAAAAATACTTATACTGCGAATTGTGGAATCTATAACAACAGCACTTATAAATCAAAATTGGTTTTAATGATTTGAACAGTAATACTGTTAATATTGAATGCTTAGTTAATGTAAATACTGCCAATGTTGAAGGTTTGGTTAATTCAAACAATTTAGAACATTTAGAACAGTTGAATGGTTTTCATGACATTTTAAGTAAAACATTTCATTTTCACAATACAAGTAATGTACTGAATGGTGGAGATAATAATGGGAGCCTGAAGGAGCTCATATTTAACTGGAAAATAAGTTATTAAGACTTAAAACACTACAGATGTACAACAATTACTTGTACAAATGTTTGGCTTTACGTACAGTGCCCGAAGGTTTGCGTGTTTTTAAATTTCCATTTGGTTTGAAATATTCTGATTTGATGTTTCTTGAATTTGTAGAAATGTTCAGTCAGCATGGTTTTGACCTGATGAGAAAAATGATTAAGCTCAATGAAATGTCTATCACTCATTTGGGTAGTGAAGTCAAAGTTTTAAATTAAAAAGTAACTGAAGATTTAATTTTTAAACAATGGGAGGTCTTATATAATACATGTTTAGAAAGGGTAAACTGGCAATGTGTAAAATACTTTTCCAAGATACAAAGGAAAATAGATAGGGACTTAAAACAATACACTGATAATTCAGCCTATTCCATTAAGATTAATCTTACTGAGCAGAATATGGATGACACACCTTTACCCCACAAAAAGTGGGTTCTGTAAATGTACAAATGAACAAAGAAGTTATTTTCAACAGAGCTTGGATAAATTCTGATAAATGGGTGGAAAACAATTCTAACTTTTAACAGTAAAGAGAATATTTTTGAATGGGGGCAACCACAGTGGTGCAGCGGTTAGTGTTGCTCCCTCACAGGAAGAGGTTCTCTGGTTCAATCCTCAGCTGGGGTGCCTTCTGTGCAGAGTCTGCATGTCCTCCCTGTGGTTGTGTGGGTTTCCTCTGGGTGCTGTGGTTTCATCCCAAAGACATGCTGTAGGTGGATTGGATACTCTAAATTAGCCCTAGGTGTGTGTGTGCCTTCTGTGCAAGGTTGGATGCTGGGCTGGCAACCTGGCACCATAAATCTCCACTGCCAATCATGAGTGGACAGGTGATCTGCTGTGGTGATCCCTAACTGGGAAGAAGAAGAATATTTCTGAATGGGAGAAACAAAGGGACAAACACCCAAGGGAAGGGGTAATGCACGACTCTGGTCAACAGAAACCCAGGCAAGTCAGGGAGAACAGAAAAAAGTTTTGGAACAGGGGGACACAAATAGAAGTACTCAACAAAACAATTTTTTTGTACAAGGATTTTAATATTTACAACTATGTCAATGTTGAGATTGACCCAGATCACTTTTCTTTATTTTTGAAGGGTTTGAAATTTATCCCGACTAAAGTTTTTGACTTAGTAGACACTTTAATTGAAGTCAAATTATTCATTATGAAACTGAATTTAGCTATTTTTTTTTTAGTGAAAATAAATACGTCAACAGGAAGAAAGAAACTGTTAGCGGGGTTAAAAAGAAAAGTACATTTGATCCACCTTTGAATCCCACTTTAGGAGTATTTGAGAAAGTTCTTACAGAAGAGTTATATAATATAGAAGATTCATGAAAGAAAAGTTTTTAAAAAAATCCAACCTAAAGGAAGGTGAGATAGCCCTGTTGACACAACTCAAGAAAGACAATGCAATCAGAATAATGAAACCAGACAAGGGTGGGGGTATTGTTTTATTTATTACCTTTGATTATGTAAAGGAAATATCTGACATTCTGAACGATGGTTCAACATACTTGGTGACCTCCATTAATGAGATTAATATAAGCCATCAGAGAATTGGTTCATACTTATATGAATTTTTACTGTAAGGAAGGATATCTATAGAGGTTTATAACTTTATGAATGTCAAGCACCCAATGGTTGCAACTAATTTTGGAATCCCAAAATTCCACAAAAATATTGAACGTCTCCCATTTAGACCTATAGTCTCAGGTAGAGGCTCTAAAACATATCCAATTGGGTTACATCTGGATAGATGTTTAAAAACTACACTTAGTAAAATACAACACATAATTAAGGACTCTTGTGATTTCCTGGGAAGACTAAAGGCTGACTTAAGGCTGATTTCTGGTCTAGAGAGTTGATATTCGTCACAACTGATGTGATCAACTTATTTTCTTCCATACCAAAGGAAAAAGGACTTGAGCACTTTTCAAATAGTTTATCTAAATGTTCTTCCCTCCCTTCTGAAGAGACTAACACTCTAGTAGAATTAATGTCTTTGGTTTTAGATGACAAGTACATTTATTTAGACGGTGAGTACTACAGACAGACTAAGAGAGTGGCGATGGGGGCACCTTCTGCCCCCATTTATGCTAACCTAGTTTTAGTTGACTGGGAAACACAATACATATTTGGGGGAAATTTTTCCAAACACATCACCCTATATACAAGATTTTTGGATGATGTTTTTATTTTATGGAACGGTCCAGAAACTGAGATTAGTAGCTTTGTTGACTACCTGAACAATTCTTCTCAATTTTTGAAATTTACATTTGAATACAACAAAGATGATATTAATTATTTAGATACATTTACTGAGCACACGCAATATGGTTTTAAGTCTAGAGTGTACAGAAAACCAACATTCAGACCATGGTTGTTTGTTTCAACCATTTATTGACTTCAATGACTCCATATATAGAGTTGGGGTTTGTTTTTAATTATTTTTTAAAAGTGTTTTAGAAAAGACAATCCCCTGGATTCACTAATCTTCTGTGCAGGACTAACTTAGTCCTGCACGGAAGTGCTATGTCAGAGTAGGACGACATCGCACCATGCATAATAATGAAGGCACACTGCCCGAGCTCCTAGGCTTACATGGAACTTGTACGAGTGCAGGGGGCGTGTCTGAGAGCAGAGCTCTCAGAATAAACACGCCTCTGTAATGTAGAACAGCAGAAGCTGTAAAGTATCGTAGTGAAGTACCAAACACGGAGGAGCAGGCAGTATTCCAAATAAGTTGCGAGTGGCTGAATGAAGAACTCTGGCAACTCTGAAGAGTACAAAACTTTTAATAAAAATCAGAAGATGAGCGCTTTTCGTGGTCCTCATCAGATAGCTTTACAAGATCAGCTGTTAGGTTAATATACATCCGCTTAACGTGGGAAAAACTTTTTAATTGATTAAAATAGAGTGAAAACATCTCTTTAAAGGAACATTCATTAGTAAACACACTTAATCTGTAAATATATAAATATATGCAATTACAAGTCAAGCATTAAAATAAATCACTGTATCTTGTATATAGTATTTCATAAAGTGCAAATAACAGATGGTATAGAAGATTAATCAACATTAAATTTTAAATTCATGCTTGCCTATTAATTCCATTATTATGTTTCAAAGCTGTTAATTATATAAAAGGATCATCTATACAGCCAATGTTATCCTTAAATAGACCATTGCATATGCTCTTATGTATGATATGATATAAAAATGTTTTTATATAAAACATAAATATTGAATGCTAAATAGATCATAAATGCTATTATGAAGCATCAGAACAATAATAGCCTAAACTTTAAACATGATCACTAAACTAAATTGATTCACACAAGGCTACTCTATATAAAAAATCTTTCTTATTTAGAAAACTTCATGCATAGTAAAAATAATAATAATATAAATCAATTTTAATTGATAAAGAACTATTATTGCAAATGTTATATTATGATACTAATTCTAAACTATGAGAACAAACTCAAATAAATACAAACTGAACAATATCTATATATATATATATATATGTTAAAAATATATAATGAAAATAATAATTGCTTGTTTTGTATCACATTATATATCCTATTATGTGATGTTCATGGAATTTATGTATTTATTTCTCGGATATTAATGCTGGCTTGATGGATAAATAGTTGTTGATTCCTGGCTCTATATGTGCTCCTAGTCTTAATATCCAGTTAAGTTCCATGAGTGCTAAATGGTTCTCCAAATCCCCACCTCTGAGATTTTGTTTTACTTCTTGTAAGACTCTAAAGCAAAATGAATGGGTTGGAAACTCCATAATATGCTTTGCTAAAGCATTAGTTTCAACAGCTTTACGTATATCATACAAATGATTATAAATACGTTCCTGCAGCCTTCTCTTGGTTAATCCTACATAAAAAGCCTGGCATATTGTGCAGGTGGCAAGATAGATCAAGTTACGGGTGTTGCAGTTGGCATAAAAATATGGTCTGAAGACATAATCAGTGCTTGGATGCTTAAAGAACTGTATTTTAGTTATATATTTGCATCTACTGCAGTTGTAGCATGGAAATGTACCTTTGTTTTTAACATAAGTACTATTAATCATGTTACTTTCCTTGTTTAACACAATGTGATGATCACCACATAAAATTCTCTTAAGATTTCTACTGTTCTTATATAGAAATCTAGGTTGTTTACCCACAACATCTCTGGTATGAGAGTCAATGGTTAGGATGTGCCAGTTATTATGGACAACCTGCTGTATATTCTTTATATCACTGGTATATGTAATGGTGTATTTAATGTGATTGTCCATAGCATCTTCTTTTTTATTATTATTAGGGTAGTGTTTCATGCGTCTTACACCTTTATTTTCCTGTTCTATGGGTATTCTATCCCCTAGTACCTCTATTTTGATGTTCCTGACCATTGTGGGGTCATACCCTCTATTGATAAATAACTTTTCTAAGGAATGTGCTTCTTTATTTAGATCTTCAATTCTACTACATAATCTGTGGATTCTTACAAACTGACTCTTCACTATGCCATGGAAAATATGCCTGGGGTGCATACTATCAAAAGTCAGTATTGCATTTTTCCATGTAGGTTTCCTGTACAATGTTGAATTTATTTTACCCTCAGAGGTTAGTCTGAGGGTAACATCAAGAAAGTTTATTTCTTTACTAGAGGTTTCTTTAGTAAAGCGTAAGAATGTAGTGGTTGTACTTAAATGTTGTAGGAATATTTCAAACAGTTCCAATGGACCCTCCCAAACAATTATAATGTCTAGAATTTAACAAACTTGAAATTCTCATTAGTGAATAGATATAGCTTCTCCCACCACAGGACTACCAAATTTGCATAGGTATTTGCGCAGGGGGTGCCCATGGCTACCCCCCATTTTTGCAAATAATAAGTATCGCCAAATGTAAATGCATTGTTTAATAGCACTAGTTCTAGAAGTTGGCATATTAGAATGATTCTATCATTAGAAAAATTGGTCTCTTTAGATAACAGTACTCTTATATATTCCATGCCGACATCGTTCGGTATTGATGTAAATAAATTCTTTACATCCAATGTTATAAGCATGTTCGGTTGATTACTATCTAGTGTTAAATCTTTGACACTACTGAGAAGATCATATGTATCCTTAAGTATGGTAGGGAACTGATTTACCACCGGTCTTAAGATGTCTTCTATAAATGTGGAGACATGTGCTGTAATCCAGTTTTCCCCTGATACAATAGGTCTAAAAGGGACTGGATATATTTCCTTGTGCACTTTAGGTATCCCTTTAATTATTGGTACTGTGGGATATTCTATATTCAGAAACTCAAAAATCTCCTGGCTTATTTGGCGACACATAAGGAGGTCATAGAGAACATCTTTAACAGTTTTCACAATCTGAGCCACATCTCTGGATGTTATTAAAGTATATGTGTCAGCTTCTGATAACATATTGAGCATGCTAGTAATGTATTCCTGCCTATCTAAAACAACTACTCCCCCTCCTTTATCGGCGGGTTTTATAACTATGTGAGGGTTCTGTTTAAGTTCACTCAAGGAACAAGCTTCTGCTGGTGTTAGATTGTAAAACCTGCCTTTTTTAGTTACATTGCTGAACATTTGGTAGTATTGGCTCTCACAGGCCCTTAGGAAGCATTCAATATGTGATGGCATGGTTGGAGTATAAACACTTCTAATCCTATAGTGTGCATTTCCCTGATCATTAACAGTATTGGTGTTAAAACAGCAGAAGCTGTTAAGAAATTAGCAAAATTGCTCATAGGTGTCCTCATATCCCCACCAACAGTCCCCCATATGTACAGCAGCAACAGGACATATAAATTAAAAGAGGAAACCCTTTTATTTTTTTTTAAATCCGATTAAAGCAAACCGTAGGTGCGCGGGTGTGCCCATCACTTAGCTACGGTTAATGCAGCTTAAATGGCTGAAGAGGATAAC
>NC_056745.1:706236104-706301104 GCF_019279795.1 Protopterus annectens | reverse complement strand
CCCACCCTGTGTATGTGTACTGCAGGGCTGCAGATGATGTAACAAGTCCCCTATGTCTCTGTAGAGCTCTCTATGCACTAGACCCTGGACCTGACTTTGGGTGACAGGGTTGTGTCTGTGTGTGCTCGTGGGGGGGACACACCATCTCCTGAGGTGGTTCCGCCTGAAAGTAGTGCAGGACCAGTAGATGATAAGGTCCCATGGTGGGTCCCAGATGCGATGTGGCCTGGTAACATGTCCAGATGAGGTGGGAGAGGTGGTTCTGCTGGCAACCACCCCCTACACATGCTATTGTGTCACTGTTATGGAACATACGTGGGCTGTAATAGTCCACACAATCCTGGAACATGTCCAACACCATGCATAGATATCCCCAATAACAAAGAATGTCAGATGTGCAGCAATCACATAGCATGCATACCATATGCACATGTGGAAACATAGTGGCACTGACAATGGCATGCAGGTTAAATAGTCTGTAACAGGCCAGCAAAGATAGTGTCCCCACAGGGAACATGGCTACAAACACATAGCACAAAGTGTGGTACCAACACATAGCACAAAGCGTGGTACAATACAACATATGTGCCAATGGTAGGTAAGCTGTCAACACACCAATTGCATTGTGTGAACAGTTTGTTGTAGCTGATATGGTGGGGGGAGACAGAAATGTGTATTAAGAACTATGGTAACCCTGCTGTATGAGTTGCTGAGACCTGTTTCCATCTTTATGTCTTGCAGGGAAGATGGCTCACATAAGACTGCCACCATTCAGTGCCACAGAAACAGATGTAACTGTGGAACACATGATACAGCACTACTGACTGATTTTGGATGGACAGCCCATGATCAGTAGGAGAGGACCGCCCTGTGGAATGATCTAGTCCACAGGGTCAATGATGTTGGCCTGCAGAACCACAGTTATGAGCAGGTCCGGCATCATTGCACTGACCTGCTTTGCCATGTATGTCAGCGTGCAGCTGCCGTATGGGGGGACCACCTCACAACAGGGGGAGGGCATGCCATCCATCCACACCTCACCCGCATGGAGGAGCTTCTCAGCAATCTTGTGGCACCTGCCCGCCTGCAGAACCAACTGGCAGGGAGCATTGTAGAGGTGAGTGTCACCTACACACCTGCTGAGGAGAATGCAGGTAAGGCCCCAGGGCACATCATTAGACCACTCTTGTGTATGCATCCACATCTGTACAGGTAGATCATGCATATCTGAGATGTAATATACATAGTCTGTTGCTGTGTAGTAGTAATAAACAGTTGTGCATAAGCTGTAGTACTGTGGACTTCTACTGTTGATATACCGTAATGCTGCATTCACCCTTTATGAATGCCACAGCTGTGGCCACTTACATCAACTCTCTCACAGCCTTATGTAGGTCCCTCCATGATACCAAACACACATACACCCGCATGTATGGATGTGCATGGACCAAACCATCCAGGCAGTAGGTAAACCACAAAAAGGTCCAGCACAATGGGTGAAAATTGTAAACTGGTTTATTTAAGTAGCATAAAGGACCACAAAGCAAACCGGTTTTGGTATCAGCCTTCCTCAGTGCATTACAGCAAATACAAATGCCCATTCCTTAAATACATGACATCATTAGCATTCACAAAAAATATTGGTTGAATATATCATTATGACAATTCATTCAGACCAGGTTTAAACAAACCCCCTAGCCTGATGATCCAACTTGATTCCTTGCTGTTTAATATGGTGTGCCATCTAACTTTAGGAAACTTAGAACCCTGGACCCTGTCAATCACAGAAAATGTAAATCTGGCTGTCTGATGTATCAAGGTGTGCTTAAATAAAGCATTAGTGGCTTTCCTGTTCCTGATCTCACTGAGGTGCTTGGAAATTCAGAGCCTCAGTGTTCTAAACATTTGTCCAACATAAAACGTTGAACAGGAACAGGTAGCCAAATACACAATCCATTCACTGCTACAATTTCCAAAACATAAAATGTCATAAATCTTGGGGGTGTTGGAACTAGTAAATATGTGAGTTTTGAATATATAGGGGCAAGCAGGACAATGTCCACAAGGAACACATCCCTTAACCCTAGTGCCAAATATGGTAGACTGTTGAAGTGTAGGTGGAACTTTCCATTTGTAATGGCTAAAGCAGGAACCTAACGTTGGCCCCCTACAAAAAGAAAAAGAACAAGTGGAGGACAATATGCCATTACAAATGGAACATTCCACCTACACTTCAACAGTCTACAATATTTGGCACTATGGTTAAGGGATGTGGTCCTTGTGGACATTGTTCCGCTTGCCCCTATATATTCAAAACTCAAACATTTACTAGTTCCAACACCCCCAAGGTTTATGACATTTTATGTTTTGGAAATTGTAGCACTGAATGGATTGTGTATTTGGCTACCTGTTCCTCTTCAGCGTTTTATGTTGGACAAATGTCTAGAACACTGAGGCTCCGAATTTCCGAGCACCTCAGTGAGATCAGGAACAGGAGAGCCATTAATGCTTTATTTAAGCACACCTTGATACATCAGACAGCCAGATTTACATTTTCTGTGATTGACAGGGTCCAGGGTTCTAAGTTTTCTAAAGTTGGATGGCACACCATATTAAACAGCAAGGAATCAGGTTGAATCATCAGGCTAGGGGGTTTGTTTAAACCTGGTCTGAATGAATTGTCATAATGATATATTCAACCAATAATTTTTGTGAATGCTAATGATGTCATGTATTTAAGGATTGGGCATTTGTATTTGCTTTAATGCGCTGAGGAAGGCTGATGCCGAAACCGGTTTGCTTTGTGGTCCTTTATGCTACTTAAATAAACCAGTTTACAATTTTCACCCATTGTGCTGGACCTTTTTGTGGTTTCCCTCCAGGATACCACCAAGGCAGCAGCCTGTAGCCAGTGAGTATGGTTCATGTTCATGCTTGACAATACACCGGGCATGTAATAGCTATGGGATATTCCATACACACATCTAACACACCTACCCATACTGCATGCTGTACACATTCACATTTCATTGCTGTGAAATGCACGGCATCACAGTGGAGACCATGACGGGGTATTGGAAGGGTACATCAGACACATGCAAGATAACTAATATACTGTAATTGTGAAATGTGTCCACAGGGATGAGAAGTATGGCAGGACACATGGCCTACAATAGGTACATGTGTGAAACAACACCCTCATATGATGCTACAACTGTAAACATACCTGTATTACAATAGCAACCATTACAGATCAACACTATGTCATATCATAGTATTGTGGTCCACATAATTAGCTGGGAGTAGGATGTTGAACGTAGTGCCCCATTCTTGGGACACTGCAAAGTGACACATGTGTAGGCCATAGCTGTCAAGCATCTGCAAAAAGGTTGGAGGTGGGGAGGGTTTGTCATCATGACACAGCAGTGCACTGCAGCAGGGATCCTATGTATGCTAAAAATGGCTGTATCTGCATACATTCAGGTTAAGTAACTGTGGCAGACATAACCCTGACTCCACAGAAATAGTGACAGCAGTGTGTGTACTCCAAGGGATGTGCTCATGAGTAGACCTTGCAACCATGCAGAGTTGTGGGACATGTGTAGGGCACCCCCCATAGCCATGTTAAAGTCTGGCAGTTGTCAGTGTAAGAGTCTTGTATTGGTCATACATGCACCCCTGATGTTGTGATCTGTAAAGCAGACATCAGGCATTCACAAATGATATCTGTTCACATATCATCCCAGGTATGAGTTGCTCTAACACATAGGGGCTGCGAACATTGGAGCTGACATAACTGACGCAGTACTACACATGCAGTGATGGTTTTTACACCTGTGAGATATGGTGCACAGTACAAGGCAGGGTGCAGAACAGGTCCACAGTAAAACTTTGTACATGGTTGCAATGTTATCAAGAGGAAGGGCCATCACCTACCAACACAGCCCATGCATCACACACATGTATACTGGCATTAGTATAAAGTCGCTATAGTTGTACTGCATGCTGTTGAGTACCATATGTGATGCATGCTGACAGAAGGGTAATGGGAGGACTGTGTGTACAAATGTTGTGCAACCTCACATTTAGGTGTGTGTGTGTGGGGGGTGGGGGTGTGTGTGTGTGTTGATTGTGTCTGTAAGTGCAATCTGGTGGAGTGGAGTGTGGTCGATGCATGTCAGATGTGTGTGTACATGTGTGTCTGTGTGGGTGTCCATGTATGCACAGGTGATTGTGGGATGGATCACATGGCAATACTTCTCCTTGGGATTGTGCCATACAAGTACATGGAGTGACACATGAGACACCAGGGCAACCTGTCTGATATGTGAACACAGGACAGCTGATAGCATAACAAGGTCTGTAGCATGGGAAATGCATTGGGAGGAAAATTACACATCAGGTATACACATCATATTGCCAGCAGCAGATAGATAACTGGCTGCCCACGTATGCAGCACTACTAATGCAATGGAGAATTACCAGAGAACACCAGTGAATGTATCCAGATGTTACTGTTGTCCACACATGATAGGTTGATTGTGCAGCAGATGTGGCATGGACTGAGCAAGACTGTAGTAAGAGACTCCAGTGTGTGACATATGTAGTTAATGTAGCAGCCCTAACCATATAGGGGCCATGTACACCATGAGTGGACATACACAGGGTAACACTGGATGACAGCAATGAGGCCATGTACAATTGACTCCATTCAAGTCAGGGAGGTGATGGAGTAACAGGTCATGTGTTGTGATCACACTTGTAGGCATGGAGAGGAATGATATGTTAATGGGTAGTATTAATGTGTGTATGTTAGAAAGTGCCATGCTGGATGGGGAACATATGTAACTGAATGTGGGACTGTCTGTAAACCTAGGGACATGGAGATGCTGTACAGGTCTTAAAGTGTGTGTTTGTTTCCCCCACAGGTGTTGAGGTGGGTCAGGGTCTCTCCTGCATGCAATCTGAGGTTGGTGTCCGTACAGACACCGATGATGATGAGGGTACTGTATGTAAATGTACACCAGGTGGGGCCTGAGGCTGCAGAGGGCTGCTTTCTCATCTGTAAGTGACAACATCCGTGAACTTGCTGCTGCCCTCCATGAGCATAACTTGATCATGGATAGACGGTGGGGTGAGATGGTGGGCCTCCTCGACCATGGTATGTCTGTGCTTGAACATGTGGTGGGAGTGGTGCGATGGCCTCATGGACATAGGCCAGAAACACCAGCAGCTGGCGGTCAACATGGACATGCTAGGATGCCAAGCTGCTCCTGTAGTGGCAGTACCAGCCCCAGCACACCACTGGGGGTGCTGTCCACACCACACCACAGTAGGCCTCTTGCACATGGCCCTGGCCAGTTCCAGGAGAGACATGGTTCCAATGGACATCTGTCATCATCAGGGGAGAGTAGCACATCAAGGCTTGTACCTGCACATGCTCATGGAACCCCTGATAGGCACAGTCAATATGTCTGTGGCTGGAGGTGGTGAACTGCACACCCTGCCAGGTATGGTATGCAGCTGTCCAACAACACCTGTATAGGGCAGCCACATGGCAAAACTGTGTGCATGCATACCCACACACTATGCAACCACACCTAGGGCAACCCCATACTGACACACACCACATCACCATGCCTGGACCAAAGAACTAAACCCTTCACCCACACACATGGTGACAAATGTATGGCCCACCCTTGGCCTCTGGCAAACCAGCAACACACCCTGTGCATATGATGATACCTGTGCCATATTCTTGTCATCCATAACATCAATGCAGGGACAGGCTAATATGGTTCTGATGCACATGATGACTGTAATACAGTGCTGCAATGTACTGCAGTGGAAGATGTCAGGGGTAATGTGTAATGCATACATGTCAGGTAGTGTAGCCATCCAGCTATGATGCATTCAGCTGTTAGTAACACTGATTTATTGTGATCTCCATAATGTTATCCATTTGTGTTGTAGGTGTACATGTGTCTGCAGGAGGATGGTCTGCAGTCATATTCCACAAGGGTTATGGCACTGTGGTGACACCATGGCTATGACATATCCGGTGAACAGTTGCACACATGTCACAGGTTTGTATAACAGTTATTGCCTGTGCCACATTGACAGGTGACCTGCTGGGATATGTGTAATCGGCAACCTTAAGTCAACCCATCGACATACACACACATCCTTACTTGGCAACATTGTGACTAGACCCCTACTTTGGTATGTAGTGCTGTTGAACTGTGTGGCTTTCATTGCACACACCACACAACGTTTAGCGTGATCTGTGTACCAGGTTACATGTTACATGCAGAACATCCACAGACATGTACAATATGGTAATGGGGGATTTAATGGTTATATATGGAGAATACATAGTGTGTCATACCATCATATACACATTAACAGACACATAACAGGCAGACACACATCTTAGAGACTTGGGCTTATTGGTGTTAACTAACTAGTCCATGTGTCCAATGTGTTACAGGTAGGCTGCACACAGCACATGCATAACTGGGCTGTATTGTGTCATCAGTTATCTGTATGGTTGATGGTGACAGTGGTCACCAGAAAGTGGTATGTGGGACATATACCAGGTGTACCATGGTGTAATGACAGTGTACACAGCACCCACATCCCTCAATGGATAATGTACACACTGGAACCCATTATGATACTATGACATACCCACAATCACCCATTGCCCACAATGGCAATACAACCCATTGTATATCACAACAGTGGTACTACAGGGGTATGCATCTAATGCACATGCCAGAGGCATAGCAGGGTGTCACATTGCAATGCCTCTCCTATGGGCAATGACAACACTATCTGTACTACTGTGTGGCAATGTGTAGTGTAATAGAAGTATGTGGCTTCAGAATGGTGTACCCTACAGATATGCAGATGTGCACACATACACACACTTGGCAGACCTCAATGGGTTTCCCATGCCTATCAACACATTTGTACAACACTGTTGTGCTGGTACTGCAAGGGACATGTAGCTGTTAGGGAGAGGAGTGTAACAGGGTACATGTCATGTCCAATACAGCAGCGGCCACATCTGATTATGGCAATGGGAGTGGAGGTGGTTGTGAAGGCCATCATGGAATTCCCAACTATAGGTGTACTAACACACAAACAATGCTATCCTAAGTAATGCATATGTACACATGTCAATACTGTGGTGCATTGCTGCAGGTGGTCATAGCTGTGTACATGGCTATTGCCCATAGAGGGATTGGATGTGTAGGGTGTGTGTGTACATTGGTATCTTGCCACCTGTCATGTGCCAGCAGGCAATCTATCGACAGACACCATGTTAGTGACTGGCAGGGTGAGAGTGACATGCATCGGCCAATACTCTGGGTGTCTTCTGCACATGGCCACTGAGGTGATCCAGTTGACATGTATGCAACATGTATTACAACACATGGTTAGTGTCTGTGATGGAGACCTGTACCCATGCATGTTCAGTTAACTGTGGTAGTGTAGTGTAGGTACCTATGGCATGTGGTCCATACAGGGTGTTGTCTCCCATATGTGACAGGTAGTACACAGCTGGCCAGACATGTCAGTGTCAATCAAGCATAGGTTTTCTGTATTTATCAAAGTCAAAAGGTTCACTGGAGATATCCAAATAAGGGCCCGAGTCCGAAAGGAATGAACAGTTTATTTTGCCCTACAAATGAAAATAATAAAAGCATGTGTGCAAAGCACCAAAACACATAAATGCTGTAACCAGTAGTAATACATTTTCGTACAGACTTCATCAGATGTAAATACCCCTGAACTAAAAGACATAAGCTTATATACGTGACCAAGAATCTTTAACCAATGTCTGACAAAAAACAATTAATTTAAAACCAATCAAATTTCCTATCTACTTTTAAAAAAACATTCAATTACAATCAATAATTTAGAATGCACATGTACATAAATAAATAAATAATATGGGTGTTTAAAAATAAATAAATAGTATAAAATGAAGGAACCAGTTATATGTATAATATAAAAAGATTTGATATTTGTTTTGCCAAGTTGTTGTTGTTTGTCTTTTCGGCTTTTTCCCGGTAAGGGGTCGCCACAGCGGAACTCCAGTCCGCTAATGATTGGCAGTAGATTTTAATGGTGCCAAGTTGCCAGCCCAACGCCCAACCTTCAGCGAAGGCACGCCCATTCACGCATGTCTTTCGGAGGCAACTCAACCACGGGGAGAACATGCAGACTCCACACAGAAGGCACTCCCTGCACACTAGCTGAGAATTGAACGGGAGAACTTCTTGCTGTGAGGCAACAACGCAACAGCTGTACCACCGTGGCTTCATTTGCTTTGCCAAGTGAAACCATTAAATAAATATTTGAATTAATGAATGTCAGTGTGTTGGTGAAGTACTTTGCTACCATCTAGTGGGCTTATGGCAGAATTAAAGTTTGGCAGCTCTTAATTTAAGAACTGGGGGAATGGAAAGCATGTCATTCAAACCTGAATTTCTTGTAGCCTCCAAGACAATCTGCCAATAAAGCTCCCGATATTCAAGTTTAGCCTCCCACATACCCCCTCTTATTTCTTTGGGCACCCCTTCCAATACAAAAAATGAGAAAGATGCCTGTTGACATATTGCTTTATGAAGGAAAGGGGCATTACTGATGTTTTCTTTCCTAATTTCATAAAAATGCTCATAAATACGTGTTTTTAATTTCCTTTCCATCTTGCCTATATACAATGCTTCACATTGCTTGCTTAGGGCCAAATAGACAAATCCACTAGTATTACAATTTGAAAAGCAGTTACTCTTTATGTTCCTGTCCCTACTGACAATTTCTATGAAAGATCGGTTATGTATGTAGGGTCACATAGAGCACGAACCACATTTGAAGGTGCCTAAGATGTTCATTGCTATTTGAAAACCTTAAAGGGGTATCCATAGGTTGGTCTTTTCCAAGTATTGGGACAAATCTGTTCATTCTACCTTCAGAAACCTCTGAGGTAACTTTTTAGATTAAACATTCCGGGTATCCCCTTTCTTTGAACTTGTCTCCAAGGAGACAACATCCCTTTGAACATCTTATGGATAGAGATGATGCTTATATTATGGACTTTACTGGAGATTCAGGGGCCATTAGGCAAGCCGTTAACCAATAATGGGAAAGAATTAAGGAGTTTTCAGATTTGGACCCTCTGTTTAAACACCCTTTAAAATTTACATATAGAAAAGACAGAAATATCAAGAATTTATTTGAGCTTGGAGGGGGGTACTTTGTACATGGTAACAACAAAAAGGTAGCCAAGAACAAATGGATGACCAGGTAGGCTGCCTTCGTGCCCAATCACAATAAAGCTTTTTCACCCACACTTGATTGGCTCCCACTGACACACTCCCAGGTACTCTTATAAAAGGAAATCCTCTGGATCACTCTTTCCATTAAGGAACTATGCTTCAATGGTGATTGTACTTCTGGTACTTTTTACTTCAATAAAGTACGACCTTCTAGAATCTGAACTTAGACTACATTGATTTTTTGCCACCACGGCGAGCAGAGCTCCTTAGCCGAGCCACATTTATGTTCTTTTTCCTGTTTCTGCTGTGTTTCATCTTTGATTTCTAGCTGCCACACTACAGGTTCCTCTCACCAGGTGACCTGACCAGCCGGAACTACGACCTGTATACGAAGCCTTTCTAAAGGCTTTACTCAGCCTTCAACCACAAGCGCTTGAGTACACACAGTCTTTCTCAAGGCTTTACCGGTAGCCCAGCTTCTTCACCGACATCCCACTGTACCTTTATTAAGGCAGCCTACCTGGTCATCTATATATATATATATATATATATATATATATATATATATCTATTTAGAAATATTTACATATATACATATATATGAACATATATTCATGCAAATGCCTACATCAACACATATATATGTACCCATATGTCTACATATACACAGCAAGGTACATATATGTACACAGATATATAGCTATGTAGGTATATATGGACATAGTCATACATATGTAAATTGATATATCTATATCTATATAGGTATATAGATATATATATATATATATATATATATATATATATATATATATATATATATATATGTGGCCACACATCTGTAGATAGCAATGGTAGATTAGCAAAAACAGGTATGTCCACATGCACCGTTAATGGGGATGAGAGGGCCCAAACAATATACGTCTTGTACGAATAGGCATAACCCCTCCCAGCCAGACACTTCTGGCCTGCAATGCACTACCAAGTGCTGCAGATCCTATAACATGGATATGACATGGGCACAAGATGTTAACAGTACTACATCCCACCTGTATGATGTCAGGCTGGTATTGGTAACATATCATGAAGTACAGTCTCGCTCCCATAGGAATTTTAAAATGTGGAAGCTATCAACATCCCCAGGATACAGATACACAGACACATATCTGCAGACATAGCTATACCTATATATATAATTACATATATATAGATATACATGTGAATCCGTGGTGGTGGTGCTGCGGTAGCATTGTCGCCACACAGTAAGACACTGTCCGGTTAGATTCTCAGCTAGAGCATCTTCTGCGTGGAGACATACGTGAATGGGTGCACCTTTGTTGAAGGTTGTGCATCAGAGCTGGCAACTCGGCATGTAAAAATCAACTGCCAATCATTAGCGGACAGGAGTTCTGCTGTGGCGACCCCTAACTGGGAAAAGCCGAAAGACACAAAAACATATAGATATACATGTGACTATACACACACACATGCAGAGATATGTACAGTCAGATACATATGTAGAAGGTGCACAAAATATGGAACAGCCCTATGCCTACAGTTCACAGCTGAACAACTGGACACTGTATGGGCCACCTACAATGACAATCATTGCCTGCAACATATACCCACAGAGAGGTCATAGGAAAAAACACCACATGCAGGTTTGAAGGAATGGAAAACCTTTATTTGTGTACTATTACAGTTCTATATACTATTGCCACTGTAACTGGGATTTTCTTCACAGACATGGTGTGTGTGGGAGGCCACATCTGCTTTCCACATTTGTACCATTGGCTACTGACAGACATCCTGAGGACATCATAGTAAAGTACCACTGCTAGCATGTACTGCCCCTGTCGACTGCAGCGGAGATATTGGCCAATATGTGTGGGCAATCTGACACACTCTGTACAGTCCAGAGGTATACACAGAACCCCTTAGTGCAAAACGTGTACCATGCCTGACAATATGGATGTTAACAGCCATGTAGATGGGTATAACACATAACAAGTGGTATACATATACCACCATAGGTTATGCATTCACACACCCCTGTCTGGCCTGACATGTAATAACTGCTGGTACAGGGGTGACATGGCCACATACTACCCACTAGATATTGACATACAGCTGTTCAGCATCCCACTGCTCTGTCTGACATACATGACTGTAAAGGAGGCCCGGCAGCAGTACATCTGGCAAGTATCTGCACTTGACATCTCATTGGGTAAGTACACTAAGCTGCTAGGCATGTAACATTGCACTGTGCAGGCTACAGGCACACTGGCTCAACACTGGCCTACATCTCCTATGGGGGACTGCACATGTACCTGCATATATAGCAGGATGTACAGGCATGTCACAGCACAGGGTAAGATACACCTATGTGAAAGTGCATAACCACAACCAATGAGAACACAGCCACAGCCACATATAGCAAGCTAGCATAACATTACAGTATATGGGCTATCTGTTCAGCACCATCCTCATATTGTGCCACTCACACACTAGCCCTACATATACTGGGCCACTACCCAATTTGGTCTGATGGCTGACTGTGATATAGGACATGTGTGTGTATGGCAGGGCAAACATGTAAGCTAATACGGTAACATACAGTGGAGCAGCATGTAACATCAGATAGGACGGGACGTAGGACGTTGACAACTACCACAGTCTGTACACAGGCCAAGGTACATATTAACAATACACACACTGTCGACATTCACCATAAGTACACAGACCTCAGTACTGTACAAACAACCACAGTATGTCCAGGTTACATCATCAAATATAACCCCTACTGTACATAACACGTGTAGAAGTCTGATATCTCCCTGGCTTGTTATCAGATATGATGACACTAATTATGGTGTACAGCACATATGCACCTCTTTATACACAACATATGTACAAAGGTTGACAGAGTTGTGGCTGGGAGCACATACACAGGGCCAATATTGACATGTTGCTGTGATAACCTCATACATTTACCATTGTAACAGGATTTGTTGCAACATATGTCCTATGAGGGATATGTAGTTGGTAACTGTCATGGCTTTCACCATCTACAGACTGCAATCCTCACACTACATTCTGCTGTCCACAGATAGATGCTCCATGGGTAACACATGAAACCAAAGGCACAACACACTGTCCAGTCTGCAGATTGCCCTGCAGATGGGGATTCCTCATAAACATAGAACTGATATGGCAGGTATTGAGGCATGTAGGACAGCCATATCCACACACACACTGTTAAACCAACATTACTCCAAATGCAGTATAACAGCACTTACAGTCTGTAGTCAGGTCAGGCACATCCCCCTTCTGTGTGTTGCCCTGTTTCCACAGTGTATGTTGTTAGAGGTAAATTCCCAATCCATATGAGATGCTGCTTGCCAAACAACAGATCTAGTTCCTGCTCACAGTGAATGAAAAGGGCCAACACCAACATGATGTTTCTAGATACTGGAGTGTGTTTCCATGCAATTGGCTATGGGAATGTTATCACAGTTGTTTCACATGCAATCAGCTAGGGGAAGCCTGCAATTCATGCAGGGGCCATCAGCTGATCATGAACATCACTTAAAATACACATGCTGCTGCCTAAGTAAAGCAGGTGTAGGTCTACACATCCACCAGAGAGGGAGTGGGAGAGGCAAACATAGGCAAAGACAAGTCAGGGAGGGGTGAGAGAGTAAAACCTAAGCATGTTTGTGTCACACACCTACCAGCACAGGATCTCAAACCCCTGACAACTAGATTGTGCTATCACAGCTCTATGCAGTTTTTGGATGCACCACATGAGTTACCTGCTGTGGGACCCTCAGAACATATATGTGATGGTGAGTGACATCTGCAACAGCGATACAGTAGCTATATGGTAGGTGACGTACACGTGCCTGTCCACATGAACAGGTGCCAGCGTCAGCATATCCGCATTCTCACAGGGACACACACACATTGACACACTTGGCAGGGCCAGGAGTATAACTCATCAGTAGTGGGATTGCCACAACACATCACTGTGCAAGTATCACATGCACCACATGGGTCATAAGGAGGTTGTATGAGCAAAGGGTATGAGGAGGTGTCTGACATCAGACAGCATGCTTCAGTATGCCAATGGGGGATGTAGTGAGTGTGGATGTGAACATACGCACCATACAACACACAGACAAATACACAGGGTGCCAGTACTGACATGCATGGGTGCATGTCTGCATGGGTATGTGGTGGTCGACTATGCCAGCCATCTATAAAAGGCTAGGCAATGGGTATACCTTGGCATCAGGCTACATGACAATGGTCTGCATTGTGGCTCAGGGCTGCAGTTTCTGCATTTTCCCACACAGGTGGGTATTGTATCCCCCATCCAGTCACCTGGGGCACTATTGTGTGTGGCCAATGCTGTGCATCACTTGCCATGTATGTGTTCCTTAGTCCATGACATGGACGGTGTCTGGGATGTGCACACCTCCTACATGCATATACAGTGACATGTGGAACTGTACCTGGGGTGTCTGGCCCATGTTGTGAACACAGATTATCATCAAATGTGCCAGTCTTGCCCACCTGTGGTGGGAACTTGTAATGGGCAGCAGGTTTACCCTGCACCTACATTGATAGCATGCTAACGACATTCCCTGCTGTCAGTGGCATCTGTCCGTACAGGGCATGTTGTCAGGCATGGTATGTCCTTTGTGGGTCACATGTGATGGCACCACAGGTGTTGCAGGTGTCCATTGGGGAACACTGGGGAGGTGTACTGTCTGCATGTACGTGCATATTGGACAGATGGACAGGATGCCATGCCCTCTGTAGCCCACTGCTATCACTCCATAGTTACTATCAGTGGCCAATATGCAGTGTACTACCCACATATTGGCTGTTTCCTAGGCATGTGTGTGTGTATGAGACATGGGTTGAGAGTGTGCTCTGGATAATACTGGGGTTGATAACTGTGATTGCCTGGCCTTGATGTCACATGTATGGGTATGGCTTTGCACACCAGCCTCTCAGCTATTTCACATCTTTTATCCCTGTATGGTGGACATTGTGATATATAGTAGGGCCACCATATAAGAAATATGCAAAACCCACTCCACATTGGCCACACACTCACAACCACCTCCACACAGGATATGAGTTACACACACCATGTCTGGGAATAGAACCCCTAACTAGTTTATTACACTACAGCACTACGCAGTTATAGTACACAACATGGAGATGACTGGAGTACTATTTCCCCAAAGGTGTATTTCACACTGAATGACATCAGCAGGATTGCCAAAGTAGGCCATTTGAAATGTACTGTGTGTGACTAGCCTAAAATGCATTGCTCCCTACACAGACAGTGACACACACACAAAACATCCACAACTGACATGTGTGGGTATAGAACCCCTAACAGAGGTCTATATCACACTACAGCATGGAGCTGTTATAGGATGCACCATGAGGATTACTGGGAAACCCCTCCCCCAAAGGTGTATTTCACAATGGATGACATCAGCAAGATTGCTAAAGTAGGTCATTTGAAATGTACTGCGTGTGACTAGCCTAAAATGCATTGCTCCTTACACAGGCAGTGACACACACACGCAAAACATCCACAACCAACATGTGTGGGTATAGAACCCTAACACAGTTCTAAATCACACTACGGTAGTATGCAGTTATGGCACACACTATGGAGATTACTGGGCTACAGCCTTCCCAGATGTGTATTTCTAGGTGGGTGACATCAACAGCCTTGCCAAAGATGAGCACATAAATTGTAGGGACTGTGAGTACCTTAAAAAGCATTGCTCTCCACACAGACAGACACACACTTGCCATATCTGGGATTAAACACCTACCTAACTATTTTATCACACTATAGCAACATGAAGTTACAATATGCCCCATGGAGATTATTGGGCTACAGCCTTCCCAGAGGTGTATTTCTAGGTGGATGACATCAGCAGCCTTGCCAAAGTTGAGTATATGACTTGTAGGCAGTGTGAGTGCCCTAAAAAGCATTGCTCTCTACACAGACACACACACACACACACACACACACACACACACACACACACACACACACACACACACACACACACACAGAGTTGCCAAGTATTTCACATTGGATGACCTCAGCAGGCTCGTCATATTAGGGCTATGGAGAGGGCAGTGTGTGTGCATGGCCATAACCCATTCATCTAGGGGTTGACAAGCCACATGCTGGCACACACAGGGTTATATTTAACAGGTATGTGTATACAGCTGCAAGATGACTACTTCCTTGTACAGTCATGTTGCACAGCTGGCATGTGCACCACATAGTCTGTAATGCTGACAGATACTGGTGGCTAGCATCTGCAGTGAGTGATATCCGCACCTCATGTGTTTGGGGCCCTTTGGCTGTGTGCTGGGTGGGACAGGCCTGGATGGCTCATTGTCACAGTCACCCTCTTCCACACATCTATGTCCATCTACCTTTGGCTTATTATAGTGTGTTGTCCTTACATATATATCTGTATTCCTATCCACTGTGTGTGCAAGGCATGAGTGGTGCATACTGACAAGTATCTGCACTAACAACTGCAACTGTCAGATATGTCTAGTCCATTGGTGTTTTCAGACATGGCCTTCATGTGTTAAAGTGTGTGAGCATGCCAGTATAACCATTCAGTATGTTGTTGACAGAGATTGCCTTCATTTCTCTAAGTGTGTGAGCATGCCCAGTATGGCCATCTGTATTGCATGTGTGGATCAGGTCCAGGTAGTTTGTACCGCAGGGCTGACCTTTGTGTTGTACACTGACAGGAAGCATGCTGTCTCTGCAGGGTATCCATCGATCATTTAGCATTGACTGTTACTACATTTCTGCATAGGATGGGAGGGGGACACCTGACTATTTCTAGATTTCTACACAGGATAGGGGTAAACACCTGACTGTTACTATATTTCTATGTAGGATGGGTGAAGGGCACACCTGACTATTTCTACATTTCTACACAGGATTGGGGGGCACACCTGACTGTTACTATATGTCTACATAGGCTGGGGGGGCACACCTGACACTTGTACACATTTGCTAGGACTGTACTGGCATGTCGGGTACTCCATTTCAGTCTGTAGTCTTACCTGTCGTGCTGGCTAGAGGCCAAGGGCACCCACAGGCAGGTGCAAGGGGGCGCACTTGCACCCCCCTGGAATCGGCTGGCCAGGAGATTAATTTATTCCTAATTAAAAAAAAAATTTTTAAGGGCGTTCTTCTTTAAGAATGCCCTTTGTGTCCAGTCATACAAATGGAACAGGTGCTTGCGACCTGTTTTCATCTTCTCTATACGTGCGACCGATGGTTTACATTTTCATCTTCTGCATTCACACGCAGAATTTGAATTCCAGACGCCGTTTGGACTTGGGTTGGGACGAGTGTACAAGAGAGGTAGGTGTGTGCTGTACCTGTTATTTCACAATTTTAGAACAGATAAATGGCTTGGTTGGAGGTTATAGCTCTAGAATAAAACCTCTTCTAAATCAGTGGAGACTTACGTCTATGCCATGCTAAAATTCTATAAAATTGTGCATTTAAAAACAAATAGGAAGTGTACTTTTGAACAAACTGAACCATGTAATATTTAGGAACTAATCCTAATAAACACTAAAACACTGCTAAAAGGCCATGAATTCCTTCTTTGAGGCATTAAGGCTAGCTTCTGAAAGTCGTACGACTTAATTCTGAAACAAGCCTCCTCAAACTTCGGTCATGAGATCAGCAAAAATGAATAATGGGGCCTAAAGGAGCTTTTCTTCTTCACTTGCTGGTCATATGAACTTAGGGATATAAAACCAAGGCATACAGTGCTCTGCGCTGTAGTGCTCAGTTCAGTTTGAAGATATCCTGAGAAAGGGGAGCTGAAAAGCTGTAGCTTGTGATCGAAAGAATGGCAGAGATTAAGAGAAAGCTCTCCAAGAAGGGAAGAAGAACAAGAGATAATCAGTAGTACCAGCTGTCAGTAGTCAATGATTTTTGTTTGCATTACTTTGTAGTAAGGCAAGACCTACTGAGTACAAATGCTTAGTTCCTAGGTGTTTAAGTAGAAGTGGGATGGTGAGTGAATTATTTACCGTCACATACAATGTTAAAATGAAAGTTGTACAAGTTAACTTTTAGGAGCTTGAAGAAGCAAGGTCTTTCACAGCTCGTTATTTTTCACCCCTTGTCTGCAGCCAGGCACTCTAAAATTCTTTAAATACAGTTTTCCTCATAACACAGTGAGTCAGCTCAGTGTGAAATGTGACCACTGATGACAACTCATTGATAATGTTGGCAGCCTTACTAAGAGGTATGTGTATTCTACCTTACCAACAGACTACGTTTGGAACAAAGCTTGTGATATCAGGCTGGAAGCCAGCTAATAGTGATTGTTAATGGGGGTAAGAGTGGGGATGGAAAGCAAATCAAATAAATAGTAATTGCTTAGTTGCTCTCCAGTGCAAGGTGAGGCTAATAAATCTTATTTTTCACTGGGTATGACAAAGTAGAGATTCATCTTATCAGTAACCATAAACAGATGATGATGGTGATGGGTGGGGTTGGGGTAGAATGTTATTACTTCCAGTGTATATACATCCACATTTAATTAGTTACCAGAGAGTAAAAATGGGAGAATTTAGGTAGAATGTATTTCTTCTCCAAGATGATAGATATAAAGTATCCATCACTGCCTGTCTCTCAGAGACTAGAGTCTCACCCCAAGTTTTGGAGAAGAGACAGATATTCATCACAAAGATGTCAGGTAACATGGCTAGTTGAGTGGTTTAATGGAAATAGAGTCGGCAGCAGAAGCATAAACACAATCTGAAAAAATGTTTAAACTATAAAGAAGTGCAGCTGTTGTGGACACAGTGACTAGATTTCTTTTGGCCATTGTCCCTAGTTCCAGGTTTGTGATACATAGAAAAGTTGTACCTTGGAGAGCTGGGGATTTCTTATTGCTGATGGTCCTTGAAGCAAATTAAAGATGTTTCTGAGCATCTTCTTCTGTAAGGATACCTGTACGAGACAAAAAGCACAAGTCTTCTTTGTGGCAATGGTGTGTATATGCTGTGTCAGCAGGACCTGCGCAATGATACTCAGTGGTAGTTAAATAAAATTCCAGTGGGGATCAAGAGTAAAGACTTCTCAATCGGGGTGACTGTTAGTATCTGTGATCACTGTTTATATGAATATTCCCACCAGTGATACTGGGAAGGAAAGCAAAACACAGTCAGTTGTCATTACCAGTAGAAGCTTAAAGGAAATATAGACTGTTAACTGAGCAGACAAACAGCTACATGGGAAAACATGCAACTACTCCATTGTCCATTGGTGTATTTTAACTCTCAAAAGTATGTAAGTGACTCCTTAATCTGATAAGTAGCTCCAGACTTTGGCAGAAAAGCATGTAACTAAAGCTACAGTGTTCTCTGTAAATTAACAGCTTAGAGTTAAGAGACAAAGACTATAGTGAGTGTTTTGTTGCCCACATAATTGCAAAACCGGTTTTTTTTTGTGTGTTGTGCATTTTGGTTTATATTTGACTTACTAGATTAGTAATTAAGTGCTGACCTGGGTTCCCAGACACCTACTTTTGAATTCCAGTATTATCACAATTTTGCTGTTAACACCCTGAAACCACCTGACCTCCGTTTGTTTAAATGTCTGCCTCTTTCCCTTGTATTTAACTGCTGAGATAGTCTTAATCCTGTTTTGCTTTTGTTTAATTAAATGTACATGTGTAATAATGGTTAATGTCTGCTTTTCTTCCTTGTATTTAACTGCTGAGAAGTTCTTAATTCTGTTTTGGTCTTGCTTAACCAACATATACATGTGTAAGAATGGTTGATATAATCTGTACAAAACACGTAAGGCACTAAGACATATACTTTTATGCACATTACACTATTTTTTATTAAAAATTATTTTACTATGGCAACCATACAATTCACTTTTTATTTGATTCTGTATGGAATTATCTGTACTTCTGCAATTGAAAATTTAAAGTTTGTATAATAAACATTAACTTGCATTATATTTCTTCTCATTTTTATAAACTGTGCAGTAATGTTATTTAATATAAATGCCTTGCATGAGTTTAGAGACAGAGCTCTTTTAACAGCTGTCTGCTTGATTACTGATATTCTCTTGAATGTCTAACCTGCTATTTCCAAATCAAAAAGTGCAAGTAACTGAAATTTCTGAAAAAGAATCAGTATTTTAAATGTGTACTTTCTTGCTCTAGAAACAGCTTATCTAAAACTGCATTTTATTTCCAGTGGCAGAGGGTTTCACTTTCCTGATCCTTCTTTGCACTATGGGGGAACATACAGAGTGCTAACATTCCCATTATGTTACCAAGCACTGCCCACAAGGGCTGGGTTGTTTGTGATCTTTATGCAGCATATGCTACAGAACTAGGCTTTGATCAAATACCAGTGCTGGGCTTTGAGCAAATACTGGAAAAGTTTTCTTCTTTTCAGCTTTTCCCGGTTAGGGGTCGCCACAGTGGATCACCTGTCTGCTCATGATTGGCAGTGGAGTTTTTATGGTGTTGAGTTCCCTGCCCAGCACCCAACCTTCCACAGAAGGCACACACAGGCGCACACTCATGCCTAGGCTCAATTTAGTGTCCAATCCACCTACAGCATGTCTTCGGGATGTGGGAGAAAACTGGAGCACCCGGAGGAAACCCACGTGACCACAGGGAGGACATGCAGACTCTGTACAGAAGGCACCCCAGCCGAGGATGAAACCGAAGAATGTCTTGCTGTGCGGCGGCAACACTAACTACTGCACCACCTCGGCCGCCAATAGCAAATGCCTTAAACTGTCCACATTTTTCACAGAATGCCCAGAGTTTTGTCTCATATTTTTGGTCTGTTCTCATAAAAATTCTGTTTTTGACAAATCACTGGGATGAGCTAAGGATTAAAGTTACTAAATAAATTACATGCATTTGAGTTTCAGACTTGAATATCCTTCAGAAAATATATTCTAACACAAATCCTGTTATTCTAGCAACTTTCTAAATGTGTCCCTAGTTTGGGACCTGTGTGTGTGTGTGTGTGTGTGTGTGTGTGTGTGTGTGTGTGTGTGTGTGTGTGTGTGTGTGTGTGTGTGTGTGTGTGTGTGTGTGTGTGTGTGTGTGTAGAAAAAGGGAGGTAGCATACCCCTCAGCTGTCCAGGTTTTTGCAGAATGTCCACATTTTTGCCCCATATTCCTCCTAAAAAGGATTGAAGTTGCTAAATAGTTTTAGACATCATATCTGTTAGAAAAATGCATACCAAACACAAATCCTGTTATTCTAGTAATTTTATAAGTTCATGAAAGCAATATTTATAATCTGTCCCTGTTTATTTTAGGCTTTACCCAGATTTATTGCACTAAGAAGTTGAGGTGTGTGTGTGAGAGAGAGAGAGACAGACAGACAGACAGACAGACAGACAGAGTCAGAGAGAGAGTAATGCCCTAGTTAGAGCTAGCAGATGGAATTTATTTTCATGTGCATTTTCAAGGAATTGTGAGCTTCAAGGGAAGCAAAGGTTACTGCTGCTCATGCTAAGTCTGCTTAAAATGTACAACTGTTTTTGTTTAGCAAATGGTATCATGATTGGGGCATAGAATTTTAAAGCAGTGTTAGCACAGCAGGTAGCATCTTGATGCAAAGGACTGTAGGTTCTATTCCTACAACATGTACATTTGTATTTTAAGGGGGTATGGTACTGCAGTCCTTAATATGTCCTCCTTTGGATGAGACGCCTAATAACTATGAACCTGTTTTTCAGCTTTCCACCCATTCCCTATTGCAATATACCAGCTTACCATTTCTTTTAATGCAATATAGGCAATTTATTATTCAGGGGCAACAGGCAGTGAATTTGTAAATGAAATACTGAAATATAGTTTTCTAGCAACAACCTCTTCATTGGTTTCAAATCTTTTTAATGTGGAATTATTCAGATGACTTTTACTTCTGTAGAGATTCTGCATATTGATTGATATTGGTGGATTGTATGACAGAAGTTTGAGTGGCCCTTTATGGTTGAAATGTTTTGAATTGGGCAGGTTGTCATTACTGATTCATATGATTTGTTTCATTGCTTAAAGGAAAAATGTTCAGAACTATAAATTTAAAACACACTCTAACAAGTGGTGCTGTATTATACAAGGGATATAATTCAATTATTATATAGTATAATTAATACTGTCAAGAAGGCGAATCAAAGAACTTTTGCATGGTTCTAAAAATGTGTGCAAGGAGCCTATGATTTGAAAACAGCCCAAAGATAAACTTACCCTGCCACTGGCCAGATGCATTTTCTTTGAATGTGGGTTTCAGTGTTGTTTCAGTGAATGTGGGTTTCAAAGGTAGAGAAGTTTTAATGCTAAGTCTGTTTTCATTGTAAGACTATTGCTTTGTTTAGGTTTAGTAAATGTCTATCAGTTTTTGTGCTATAAAACTTGAAATAAAAGTTGCAAATTAAATCCATATATCTGTAATCATTGTAGAAGTAAAGCATAAAACAGTATGCACACAGAGATTTGAACAGTGTCTATGACAAATGGGGAGAAATAGCCAAGTAATGGGACACTGGAATGACTGCGTGGGGGGGGGGGGGGCAGTGTGGGCAGAGGGGGTGGGTCTGTGTGGGCATGGCTCTGGGTTTGCACCCCCTTGCAAAAAATCATGTGGGCTCCCTTGCTAGAGGCATACCAGTGTACTACAGATTAAAGCTTTTAATTACCTACATATTAGTTTCTGACTTCCTAGCTTTCACAACTGACATCCCACTGCCTGGCCTGCTGTAGTCTGTCTGTGTAGGCCTGGGGGGGAGGTTACCCATCTGCCTCATTCAGAGGCCATAGCACAGCATTTGTTTGTGTTTGTCTATACCTGTCCTGCTGGATGTGACTGTTGTTGGTTATGTGAACCCCTCTGACTGGCATGTGTGAGTCACTTACCTTGTGGGTGTCCCAGTATTGAGGGTGATGCTGCAGGGCTGCCTATGTCGGATGTACATAGTACACTCCCTACACATGGTTAGGCACAGGTAGTGTAATGTTTGGTATCCCTTTTACTGTATGTGAGAGTCAGAGAGAGGCGTTATTCCCTGGGTCTCTCCTGTGTCAGTGTATGTGCTATGCATTGCCTCTTTGCCAAGGCCAGGGCATACTGGGCACACCCCCTTCTGCCTACTGGGGCAGGCTCAGGGTGTTCCTCCTCCGAGTCACTCTGTGCCTATGCAGGCCTTGGCAATGGTGGAGGGCTGTGTGGCCCTGCCCCATGCTGTTCCTGTTGCATCTGTTTCCGCAGGATCATATTGTATGTCATGGCACATAGAAGGACAATTTGGGTACATGTAGCTGGTGAGTACTGCAAGGCTCCACCGGATGTGTCCAGGCAACAGAACCATGACTTGAGCATCCTAAACACATGCTCTATTATGATTCTTGTTTCTGCGTGTGCCTCATTATGGAATTTTTGTTTGGGTGTGTGTGCATTTCTAATGGGTGTCATCAGCCACAGCTCCAGTGCGTATCCAGCATCCCCCACTAGGTGACCATGTGGGATGTCCCCACTGGCAAATCTCTGGTACAGCTGCGTCAGATGCCAGATGTGGGAATCGTGATAGCTTCCAGGGCAGCCAGCACACATGTTCATTATTATGCCCTGGGCATCGCACATGACCTGGCAGTTGATGGAAGGGAAGCCCTTGCGGTTGATGTAGACCCTACTCCGCTCACCGGGTGGTGCTTTGATACATATGTGCATGCAGTCTATTGCACCCAATACCTCAGGGTATTCTGCTATATGGTGGAAGAGATGCATATTGCTGGCCAATGCCTCACGGGTGTTGGGGAAATATACGTGCTCACCGACATATGCTGACATGGCATCCAGGAAGTGGTGGAGTACCCTGGATGCTGACACCTGTGAAATCTCCATCATATCCCCAGTTGGCCTTTGGAAGGTACCTGTAGCTAGTATTCTTAGACCTACACATACTTTGGTATCCACTGGGATGGGTCCCCCTCTGTTAGTTCTGTGTATCAGGCGTGGCCGGCACAGCTCAATAATTTGCTGTAGGAGGTCCCTGTCCACCCTATAGCACTCCACTCCACTATCTCCAGCTCATGTAGCCCTTGGTATGTTACCCTGGGTCTTTACGCTCTTCTCTGTCTCCTCACCTTGGGTTGGTTGGCAGCATTCACATCCACACCACCCTCAGCCTCTTCCACAAGTTGTATGATAGCTATTGCAGCCCCTAACATTTTGCTGTTGTGAGTGTTAAAAGTTCCCCGCTTGTTTATACTGGCAGTGTACAGTGTGGGAAAACGAGAGAGGTAGATGTTTGCATAGTTTATAGTAGTGTTCTCATCTGGGCTGGTCTGCTGCCTGTGTAATTGGCTGATTCTGATACATTTCACCTGCCAGCTAAGCTAGTAGTCCTTGATTACCTTCTTATTGCTGTTTTCCCTTCCCATTGCCTTCCTGTTTAAGCCTGAGGGCATGCCGTGCAAACAGAGTGCTCAAATGGGCACAGTGCTGCTATTTCCTGTTTAGCTTCTTTTTTCCTCCTGTAAAACCCGGTGCGTGGTGCGCACACCCTCTTCGGCTTTGTAAAGACTGCTAGGCAGGTTTAGACACACCCCCTAGCTTAACTGTGCTAAGCTAAGAGCAAACCCGAGCCACAGGGCTCCAGTCTTTTTATAGTATGCCTGACACACACACCCATGATGTCACCTACATCCTAGGCTTGCACCAAGCTATTCCTGCTCTTACACTGTTGGGACCTGACTCACATGTTTGGGTAAACTGGGATTCACTATCCTTCCCCTCATTTGCATAGGATTGCCTGCTAATACATAATTACATGTCTCATACTGAGCCTCCCCCTTAGCAACCACTACTCACTAGCCAGGTTGTCTTCTGCTGTCATTGACTTGCATGGCAGAATACTGATTTTAGTTAGAATGCTTAATTTAGGTTCATTTTATTATTTTCCACCTGATCAAACAAAAATAAAAGTTGATTTTTTTATTTTTTGTATTGTTTGCAATGCCAATGGCCTTATACTTGGCCATTGGCATGCTTACTACATGATATGCAGCCTTTATTCGGAGCTGTCATAGCTCCATTTTGGATTTTCCAGAAATGTACTCGGTTACTAACCGAGTACATTTCTACTGATTGCACTAGTCCTGCATGTATGGTCGCAAGCTTCCTGGATCGCAAAATCATCTCATTTGCATGGATTTCTCCTAAAAATGGTGTGATTTGCATACAAGGGCTTCGTCCATGCAGGATTAGTGCAGGAGCTCTCGTGCATGCCCCTGCAGGCTGTTCCTGGATCGCACGGCAGACATATTTCCTGCTTGAGCTCCTGCACCGATCTTGCACTCCGTGAAAGCTTTTGAGAATCCGGGGGAATGTATTTCTGATTATTTATAGCACACCGAAAGTTTTGTGTGATTGCCCTTTAAACTGATAATTGGTAGGTTGATTAATTGAATAATTTATTACAAATACTTGGTTGAATTTGTGTAATATTTCATTCTGAAAAAGTCCTGTGCAGAGGATAAAAGTGCTTAATTACAAATTAATAAAAGAATTTTGTAAGTTTTAGTACGCCTTTTTCACTCCATGGTGCTGGACAATACTGTAGTGAAGTTTACCAGTTGTTTTTTTTTCAGTATCAGTGATTATTTTTAGTCAAACATTTTTTGCATTGCGCTTAAAGCCATGACTTTGGCACCAATCATTTGTTTGTGTAAGACCCTCTTGCAGGATGTTGACATCATTTGGAGAGTCCATGACCACTCCCGCTTTGAGTCTTCAGAAAACTTTGTCAGCCACAGACCTTTAGTTTTACCATGTATGTCGGAGAAATAGATTCCAAACAGTAGAGGTCCCAGGAATGATTCCTGTAGAACAGCACTGGTTATAGGTCTGCTGTTGGAGGTGGATTCCCCTATTTTGACTATATGGGTTCTATCAATGATTCAGTTAGTGAACCATCTAACAATATAAGGGTTGAAACCTAGCTGGGTGCGTTTGTCAATGATGCCCGAGTGGGGGATAATGTCAAAAGCATTGTCTAATTCTATTAGGTTGTATGCACAGATTTTCCCTCATCCAGGGCCTTGGTGACTGTTTCAAAGAAGTCCACCAGGTTTAACAGGCATGACCTCCCTTTGACAAATCCAAACTGAGTATGGTCAAGTGTCTGGAGATTACCTATATCTTTGTTAATATGGTCCATGATGATTTGCTCCATGGCCTTACAGATAAGGCTAGTCAGGCTAATAGGTCTATAGTTCCCAGGGACAGTGGAATTACCACTTTTGTACAAGGGGATAACAGTGGCCATTTTCCATTCAGTGGGGATGAAGCTGGTGCTTAGACTATGACTGAAAAGAGTACCCAGCTGTTTTGCTAATTCTTGCTTGAGCCCATGTAGGATGCAACCTGGGATGTTATCAGGTCCCACAGATGCTGTTTTTTTGGCCTTTGAGAGGGTGTTTATGACCTGCTCTTTAGAGATACAAGGTAGACAACAGGTGGTAGGGATGTCATGGAATACGTGTGGTGGGGACAGGGGAGGGAAGTTTTCACAGAACCTGTTGGCTAACAGGTTAACTATGTCCACAGGCTCAGTATATGTGGTATCATTAACTACCAATTTGGCACAAATCTGGGACTTTCCTTTTAGGTTACAGATGTAACTAAAGAATGCCTTATGGTTATCCTTAGTTAAGGAATCTAATTTGGATTCATAGTTTGCTTTGGAGGACTTCACAAGAAGTCTTATTTGCTTGTTTACGCTTAGAGGAGAGGGTCTCCAGTTTAGGGCTCACTCCCTCTTACTCTTAGTCATCAATTTCTTCCTCTTATTGTAAAGCCTCTTAATGGCAGTTGTCCACCAGGCAGGTTTTTCTTCCTTAAGGGGCTTGTTTTGGTCCTATTAGGTATGGCTGAATTAATGCAGTTATACAGGTGTTTACATAAAGCATTGGTGTAGAACTCAGCATAGTTGCCTGTTCCATCTGAGGGGGTGCACTAGAGCTATTTATACCATCCTGTAAGAGGTTATAATCTGCTTTAGAGAAGCTTTTTAATTTAGTTGCTGCTGGGGGAGGGTCAGGTGTGATAGTTACTTCAAAAGAGACTGATTTGCAGTCACAGTGGAGGTGCTACAGTGGTCCCCCATATTGGTAAGCACCAGATCCAGGATTTTGACACTCCTTGTGGGAGTGTCAACCAGCTGTTCAAGGACACTGGCGTTAATGAAGTCAAGGAAACTTTGGGAAAGTGAGTTAGAGCTCGAGTAATTTACTCAGTCAATGGATGGGTAGTTAAAGTAACCCAAAACCATGGTGTTTGGATTTATTTTGATGCATTCAATTAGATCCAAACAGGAAAAGTGGGTGTCCTGATTCACGGAGGTGGTCCTGTAGCTGGCAGTGACTTGAATAGGTGTCCTACCAACAGTTAACCGCACCTAAAGTATCTCCAGGAAATAATACTGTTTAACCAATCTGCAGATGTATTTATCTTTAATGAATATCGATATACCGCCTCCTTTAGTGTTTATGTCTTTAGTTTGTGGTCTAAACATGTGGAACAGTATGGCTGGGGTGCTGTCCACAGCCTTGAACCAGGTCTCTGTTACTGCACAAATGTTTATGTCTTCCAAGGTGAGAACTGCTTCCAGTGAGTGCAGTTTCATGTTAAGACTCCTAGTGTTTAGCAGCATAACTTTGAGGTTGTTTTTAGATGGAGTCTTTACATTGGGAATTTTTTCCTTCAGACACTACCTAAAAAAGGCACTATGTGAGTGGCAACAGCCTTAGCCAGTAGCCGAAATGTCAGGGGTGACAGATGAAGACCATCCCTGGCAAAGCATTGAGGTCTGTCGATCATGTTATCCCAGGCTGACAGATACTGTATCCCCTTAGAATGACACCAGAGACTAAGCCAATTATTGAAATCAATCATTTTCTGTTTGTATTGAGGCATCATCCTTGGTGAAGGTAAAATGCTGCTTAAGGCTATGGACATACCTGCCTGAGACACATAGTCCAAGAGCTCAGTCATGTCTCTCTTCATATAGTCCATAAAGGTATGTCTCAAGTCATTCGCACCAACATGGACTATAATGGAGTCATAACAGTACCTGTTGTTCAGAGACTTGTTTGCAGGTGTGATATGGTGGATCCTGGCACGTGACAGAGAGCTGACAGTAACCTTCTCCTTATCCAGCCTGGTGAGAGGGACATCTGTATGTCTCATGATGGACTCACCTATGACTAATATGTTTGGTTTTGTGATTTGCCTTAATGGCTTGACAGGTAAACCATGGGTGCGTGAGCTATTATGTGTAATGTGTTCTGCAGAGGAAGCATTATGTGTAACATGCTTGTGTTTGTGTTTGAGATGTCTCTGGTATTTAGGTATGTTTCTTTTGAGGACCTCTGCATCTGTAGGTATGAATGATGTGGGTTTGGGCGGAGTAGGAGGTGAGTTGTGCATGCTGACAACCTGCATATTATCATATGTACTGACTGGTGTGTGAGAGAGCATAGATTCAAGGCTGTTAATATAGCAGAATCTCTCATGTTGAGTTTGATTGGAGTAGGAGTAGAGGGCTGTCGGTGAACATGAGGTAGTTGCTACACTGCCTCAGGATGCCCATGTTGACCAAGCTGGTTGGAGAAACTGTGGGAAATTGTCCATCCATAATGTCAGGCAAACATTTATGTGGTCAGGAAAACAGGCCGCACTTCGGAATGGCTAGTCTGTATGGTGTGTTGATACCTCTGAGGCTAGGCTTAGTGTTCCATCTGAAAGTAGAGCAGGGCCATGAAAAACCTCTGGAGGACTACAAGCAAAGTGCCAAGGGAAAATGTAACAAGCAAAAGGTTTTGAGTCTATAACCACCAACAGTAATCACCACTATGTGACAGTGCACAATGGTGCACTTCACACAAACAAGTGCAAATGCAGGGCTTAAATAAAACAAGAAATAACCCTTTTATTTCAAAGTAGCCAATAAGGATGCTCTCTCTGAGCCCTAGAGCAGTCACTCTCGATTAGATGGGACCAAGACAGCACTCTCTTCCCACAAAGATGCAGAAAGGCCTTCTCGAACAAAGATGGTAGACCCAAAAACAGCAAACCTGGAACTGGGCTATGCTACAGCTGAACTAGTACAGTATACAGTAAAACGTAGCAAAAAAAAACTGTTCAGACAATTCAAACAGACAGTAGAATGTGAATACAATTAAAAGTGCAATATAAGAGCAAAAACAAGCATAAAGTCAGTTGGGAGCAATGGATGCCTCAGATCTTTCAGTATCTCTGTGCAGAGCTGGTTTTAGTGCTCAAGTGAATACAGCAATCTACATTCAGGAAGTCTGAATCCACCCCATGCTACAAAATGCAGGAGCACCAGAAATCCAAAGTGCATAATATCACAATCACAACAGCAAAAAATAATGTGTACTCTTTTTATGTAAAAACAGAACTTCATTTTAAGCCACTTTTAGTAAATTAACATTTAGAATGCATTCTGAGTATGGAAATGTACACTAGTCATGCCATATTTACATTTTAATGTGCCAGCAGGAGACGGCTATGTCACTCTGGGGCCAATATAATTAAGAGTGGATTGGCATGAGTAAATGTTTCTAAAGCAATTATTTAATTGCCAAACAGTTAAATTAACAGTCTGGCAAAAAGATTTTCACTGGGATTCATGAAGCGTCGGCGATCTAGCGCCAAATATGGCCGCCGAGCGATTCAGGTACGAGATGTTTCCACGTGCACTACCAGCGTACGCCAGAGCTCCGCAGCTCCCGGCAGATGTATGCTAATTACCCCATGTGCAGCAGTGTAGCATGCAAATAAAGGTATATAGCGATTCATGAAGTGGTGCAGGCGTAGCGTAAGTATGAAGAAATGCAAACCAAAAAAAGATTTACATTTTTTCAAACATAAAATCGGAGCCATGAAAGCAGACCAAATTTACGTATTATAATGTTAATATATGCCAATGGCTAAATATATAGCCAATGGCATAAAAAAACATGCACAACACATAAAAAGTAACATTTAATGTCATGGCCACACTAACGCAAAGTAAAACCGCAGTGCATCAGTGCGCAAATGGGATCACAATGAAAATATATTTAGATGTCATAAAACTGCAATGTAACACAATTCATGAATTACCCATAATAGTCAATGGCACGCATGCTACACCACAACCATGGTGCAAGGGTTGCTAAGGGTCTGTGACAGTGTTCTGAGCGGTAACTAGGAATTAGTAGTCAATGCCATGCAAATGAGTCAAGTAATACTGAATCGCAAACTCCCCAGCAGCGTAAGGATGTACCACACGGTGTAGCGGTACAACACCGAGGTGTGGCCTGGAGGTAAACATGACATCAAGAGAGGGGTGCGCCACCGTAGCTGTAAGCACATTGGAGCATTGCTAATCCTGGTTGCCTGTTGCTAAGCAAAGCCGCAGGATAGGGGTGTGGAAGTAGCCATAGCTTTGCTTAGCTGAGAGTACACAAGGTAACCGAAAGTGCATGTGAACGTGGATGAAAACGCGCTCGAAACCCGGTAAATGGCTGTGCGCGACATGCACCACAGCTGAAACAGGAAGGATATGGGAAGACAATAAGGAAATGCTGCAGCATGGTAACTGGAGTATAAATGAGTAATTAACACCTAGGAACTCGCAGTGAGCCATTGACAACAGCTAACAAGGCTGCTAGCAGCTACCTGCAGAACAGGAAAGGGGAGGTGCCATACTGCAAAGAAAAGAGAACTGTCACAGCAGAATAAAGCAAACTTGCAGTAGATCAGCTACATAACACATTTCACAACACAATCCTGGGTTGTGAAAGTACAAAACAAGAAAACAGGCAGCTGGATGCATGCCTGACAATGGGAGGGGAACCGGGTTGAAAAGTGAAGTAAAGAGCAATAGATGAATCACGGCAGCCAAGTGTAAGTCAACACCAAAGACCCCACAATAGCAGTACCTGCTGTAAAACCATTAATTAAGATACCCTGCAGCTGGAATTGCACATACACACCCAATTTTTTTATTTATTTATTTATTTTACATTTGTTAACCGGGAGAGTCCGACTGGATACATGTCCATTTTCAGCGGAGGCCCGGGGAGAAAAGCTCCAAGTACATAACAGACATATGAACATTGTTAATGCAAAAAAAGGAAGATAGTTGAGTTCTAAATACAATATAAAGATACATCACATCTTGGGAAAAAAAAAACAGCAGCAGCATATAAAAAAACATAGGTCAGTTACAAAGGTGAGGCGCCTTGTTAAAAAGCGGTTAAGGATAGTGAGGCAAGAGAAGGGTAAATGATAGTGGTTAATCAGGTTTGGAACAGGGACATTGCCAGAGGGTATTGAGATGGGGTTTAAGCTTTTTGAATTGTAGGAGTGAGGGTTCTGAGGTGAGCATGGTCGGGGGAGTTCCACATTTACCTACAAAGTTTGAGAATAGAATCCCCAGCAGAATTATTGGCTTTGGTAGTTTGAGCTAAGATCTTATTGGAGGAGCGTAAAGATTGCAGGTTAATATAGGGTGAATGATGTTTTCAGAGCTGGTGTTTTCTCTGGGTGATACAGTATCTGGTGAGCCGTTTGAGTTGGTTGAAATGGAGTTGGCTGGAAAACTCTAACCACCCTAGTTGCTTCAAGTTAGTGCAGTGGTGCGTTCTAAAGGTGGAATTTGTGGCAAATCTAGCTATGTGATTGTAACAAGAAGTAAGTTTGTTAAGGGTTGTCTTGTTTAGGTTTGTAAAGAGGGAGGCATAGAAAAGAGTTGATAGTAGGTGTGTGCTGGCAATTGTAATTTTAGCGTGAGGAGTGAGAAAGTGTTTTACTTTATAGAGAGCCAAGCTTTTATTGCCGGTTTTGATGGTAAGATTGAAATGGGTGTCAAATTTAAGGAGTTATCAATGGTAACACCTAATAGCTTAGTGTGAGCTTCTGGTGATATAGTGATTCCATTGGAGGATGTAATAGAGAAGGTGGGGGGAAGAGTCTTGTTAGTGGGTGAGAAAGTAAGTAGTTTTGTTTTGTTGGTGTTGAGAACTAGTTGTCGACTTGAGAACCATTTTTCTATTAGGTTGAAGGTGTCTTGGGTTGAAGCAGTGAGGTCTGCCAGGTTGGAGGCAGTGCTGATGATAGTCAAATCATCTGCATATTGAATGCATGTGGCATGGGGGTGATTGTGGGCAGGTCATTAACAAAGATGGTGAAGAGAAGAGGGCCAAGAATAGATCCTTGGGGAACTCCAAGTGTAACAGGTAGGCATGTAGATAATTTGTCCTGCCATAGAACAGCCTGTTGCCTATTGGACAGGTAGGATTGGAACCATTTCAGCGTGGAATTGCTGAGTGATAGTTCTTTTAATGTATGGAGGAGTTGAATGTGGTTCACCATATCAAAGGCCTTGGAGAGGTCTAAGAAAAGAGCAGATGATAGTTTATTATTGTTTCTGAAGTTATTGATGGTATTAAAAAAGGATAGTAGGGCTGATGTGGTACTGTGATTTGGCCTGAAGCCATGTTGGGAGTTAGCTAGAATTTTATTTTTGGTGAGGTGTTCCATCAGTTGTTTGTGGACACACTTTTCCATAATTTTGGCCAGGGGTGAGAGTATAGCTATAGGTCTGTAGTTGGTTAGCTCTAGTGAGCTACCACCTTTATGGAGAGGAATAATGTGGGACATTTTCCATATGGAGGGGATGAAGGCTTCTGACAAGGTATGGTTTATGATTATGGAGACGGGATAGGAAATGGCAATTACACCAGCATCATCCATTGCACAATAGTATAAGGTGTGAAAGCCCCACACACACACTTGTGTATTCCCAGACACTCTGAACCACTAGTGTATACAGACAGGGAACTTTTAATATGTACATGTTACGGGCTGCCATAGCTTTGATTCACCAGCATGTGTTGGAGACTGACGGTGGTGTGGAGGATGATGCTGACAACCATCTCAGGCACCAGAGGAGAAGAGTGTTCAGACCCAGAGTAACCTACCAGGGGCTATATGATCTGGAGATAGTAGACTGTTACAGGGTGGACAGGGACACCATACAGCAACTTGTTGAGCTGTGCCGGCCACACCTCAGAGCCAGAAGTAACAGAGGGGAACCCATCCCAGTGGACATGAAGGTATGTGTAAGCTTGAGAATACTAGCCACAGGTACCTTCCAAAGGCCAACTGGGGATATCATGGGGATCTCACAGGCATCAGCATACAGGGTACTCCACCAGTTCCTGGATGCCATGTTACCACATGCCAATGAGCACATATATTTCCCCCAAACGCAGGAGGAGTTGGTCAGCAATATGCGTCTCTTCCACCATGAGGCAGACTACCCGGAGGTACTGGGTGCAATAGACTGCATGCACATACACATCAAGACACCACCTGGTGAGCAGGGTAGGCGCTACATAAACTGCAAAGGATACCAATCCATCAACTACCAGGTCATGTGCAATGCCCAGGGCATTATCATGGATGTGTGTGCTGGCAGCCCTGGAAGCTATCACAACTCCCACATCTGGCATGCCTCACAGCTGTATCAGGTATTTGCCAGGGGGGACATCCCATATGGCCCCCTGGTGGGGGATGCTGGCTATGCACTGGAACCGTGGATGATGATTCCCATCAGAAATGCACACACAGCCATACAAGAACACCATAATGAGGCACACGCAGAAACCAGAATCATCACAGAGCGTGTGTTTGGGATGCTGAAATGATGGTTCCATTGTTTGTACATGTGCCCACATCTTAATAGTATGTGCCATGCTACACAATATGATCCTGCGGAAACAGCTGTAGCAGGGACAGAATGGTGAAGGCCTCCACAGCCCACCACCATTGCTAAGGGCCCCACAGGCACAGAGGGACTCAGACCACGAACACCCTGTGCCAGCCCCAGTAGGCAGACAGAGGCGTGCCCAGTATGCCCATGCCTTGGCAAGGAGGGAACATATAGCACACACACTGACAGTGTAGGCACTTATGGACTGAGACCCTTCTCCACCTGCACACACAGTAAACTTGGATGGCACACACACAGAACCACCTGTAAATTGTCATGTATAGGGGGTCTACTGTGTGCATCCTACATAGGTAGCCCTCAGCTATTGTACAGACAACTGCCATTGGCACAAGGTAAGTCAATACCTGAACAGTAAATTAAGCTATCAGCATGTGTCCATACTGTATGTATAGGTTCATAGATACATAGATAGGTACATGCCTAACTGCCCGAGGCCACTCATAAGCATAGTCAAAAAGTGTCTGCTGTCGCCACCCCATTGATTAACCAACTGTCCCTCTGGGGAGCAGAGCCAATTGCGGGATCCCTGGGGTGTATCCACTGTTCCCCACCCACTCTGCAAGGATTCCCTGGAGTGTTAGTGAGGGGTTTCGTATAATGTAATCAGGGATGTAGTTCCAAATAACGAGGAGTACCCGATACAGGAATCTTCTCAGATGATTTACATGTTACATAGTATACCTTAACCACAGCTTGAATATATAGGTAGTATTCCACAGAATAATAAACATTTGGAACACACAACAGCTGAAATGTGTGTTAATCACCCTTGCACTACCAGTGCCTGCTCTGAGAGGTAAAATTACTGCTGCCAGGATTAGAACATGCAACCATGGACACAGTCTTCACAATAACCTACCACTAAGCTACCTGAGATGTATCAATGGCAGCTGTGTATACTGACTGGTTAAAACACAAAAGGTAGGAATGTGTGGAAATAGGACAAACCAGCATGTACACAATGAAAGGTGTATGCTAGATAAATATATATATATATATATAGATATATATATATATATATATATATATATATATATATATATAAATCAACATATATATACATATATATATATATAGAGAGAGAGAGAGGGAGAGAGAGATATATATGTCGATATATGGGGATATACATATATATGTAGACGTATAGATAGGTTAACAACATCTACATAACCATGGAGGTACATATAGATGGGATACCTACCACATACCGACTGCTTGACATACCGACGTGTGTAATCACGAGGTTTAAAGTCCGAAAGACCACGTACCGAAACACCAGAAGCACGAAGTTTAAAATTCCAATGTTAAGGGACTTTTAGTCAGTGCTTCTGGTGTTGCGGTTCAGGTAGGTTACTGTGTGTGTGTTTCTGAGGGCTGTAGTGTGTGTAAGTGTGTGTTCTGAGTGTGGTGTGTGTTCCTGGGGGGCTGTAATGTGTGGGTGTGGGTTTGCTTTGTACGTCTGTTTGTGCAATCTAGGAGGAGGAATATTAAAGTAGGGGGGTGTGGAGGGTGCAGACACCCACATGGGGGGTGTAGGGGCTTGCCCCCCTGCTCATACGTAGTGTAAGATGGTTTGTTTGGATGTGGTGGGTAGCAGTGTGTCTGTGTGTGCGTGTGTGTGTTCCATGTTTGTGTTACTTTCGTGAGTTACTGTCACTGTCGGTAATGTGGGGTATGGGAGTCTGGGCCCAGTACTGTGGGCGTCGGAATTGTGTGGTTTCGGGATTCCGTAGGTATCCCGTATACAGCGGTTGAAGTGTTCATATAACATGGACCATAGCAATCACACATTCCGCCACGACCACACTTTATGAACAAAGGATATGGAGAGTATATGCCTATACACTATTACAAATATGTGCTATGGACAGGAGCCAATGTTAGGGTTAATACCTGTCCCACATTGCGAGGGACAGTCTCTCTTTGGGCGGTTGTGTCCTGACCAAAAATATTAAACATGGCAAATGTCCTGAGACTGTAGGACACAATTATGTCCAATATGTAATGTCATAGTTGCATACAATAGTTCTTTCTGTATCTAAAATACCTACATATTACAAGAAACAGGATAAGCAACTAAACTGATTCAAGAATAAGCTTATATTTAGGCAAAAATGGAAAGTTATATCCCTTGTACTGACCGTGGGTTTGTGTTGGCCTGTAAAATCTGATGTGTGTCCTGAAAATGTCCCACTATGGCCATATGAAAAGGTGGCAACCCTAGCCAAAGAGTGTCAGTCACCAACACAACTCCAATGACTGCAAAAAAATACACAGCTTTCATGTAGCAACATTTTATTACATTCCGATGTATTGCCAAAAGGATTCAAGGACTAACATCACCTCCATGCTATACAGGAACCAATTAACAGTGCCTTAATGAATCAGCCTGCAATTACCATAGTATTAGTCCACTAAAGGATAGGTGTTCAAATAGAGAAGGAACCCTCACTCACATATCAATTATGTATAAAAGCAGTTCCTACACACCTCCATCTGCTATGTACACCCACCATCACCCCCACACCCAAACAAATTACAATACAAACTGTAATAACATCACAAATCATTCACTCACTGAATGACATCTGCAGAAGCCTTAACATACCTTGTCAGAGACACACTAACATGGCCCTATGTGAAATAGTTGCTGTTATACAATGGAACAGCTGCTGATGTTACAGGGTTTGTTTGCACTGATCCCATTTCAGAGGGTTGTGTGTACACTGGGAAGTGTTACCTATTACTGATTAACAGCACAGTATGATACACAAGTACACCAAACTAAGCATGTCTGATGAGCACACTGTAAACCACCTAACAGTTCATGCATAGCCATACAGCCTTGAGCTGTCCGAACATCCTTGCTAGAGTGAAACATCTGCAGAAGTATCAAGTACAAACAAACCCTGCATAAGTAGCAATGTTCTGAAATATAACAGCTGTACTCATATGTAGAACATCTTCTAGCCATCACACACAATCCACGGGAGTCATGAAGCTAATATATCTCTGTCCAACCCAGTATTGCTGGATATGTTGAAATGCATCACAAACAACACATTCAGGCCATCTTCCTTGAAAGTAAGGCAAACGGACAATGCCCAAGTGGAGTACTCCATTATACACCACTGTTGCCATGGTATTGGCTAATGGAGTAGCTGCACAGCTGATGTGCATCTAATTAACTACTATGGAACACCAATTGGTGGTCAGGATAGCACATGTTACCGATTTTTAACTAGAAAAGGATGGCTTATCACACATTCAAACAATCTGTATATACCAGCAGAATGTTACAAAGAAGATTGAAACACAAACTGAAACGGATTGAATTAACAGTCAACGACACCTTGTGTTACTAATAAGGTATGTAGAACACTCAGTATGCCTGTATATGTAGTACCTGTTCTGTAATATTTAAAGTGCACGTGATCCATAGAGTGGAAACAGTTATCTTGTAGTGATGTATTGTTGAGCATAGTAATGCTTGTAGCATTTAAGTGTGTACTGCTCTAGGTCACAAGGCAAACACCACATACACCACAAGGGATGCTATATAAGGGCTTTGAACCCAAATATTCCTCACCAGCTGCTGTCAGTGGCAGAGCTGGTCCAACAAGTATGTGCTATAACAGGGGATAGTATATGTTGATATATTGTAACAGTAGGCATATGTATGGGTGTATTACTGAGAATAACCTGTTGAAGGTTGGCCCACTGTGCAATTATGATTTGCATTGTGGGATATTGTGCCAATAACTGTGTGATGTACAGTATTGTAGGCAGATGTGTATTACAAGTTACAAAGCATTACTGTTATGTTAGGCAACCATTAGTTATGTCTACTGGCATTTACAATACACAATAACAGGATACATATGACTTGTAGTCACCCGACAGTTTATCAGCATAATAGCAAAGTAAAATGGAAGAGCTAGTTAACTATCCATGCACATAAGACATTTAATAAGTGCAAAGGTAGGTACTTGGCTGCCTGTCCAAGGGTATTTATAAGCCTAGCTAGACTGTGTTGGCTTTCGCCACCCCCTTAGGTTAGTTCCCTGTGTCTCTGAATGGCAGAGCCATTAGTTCCCTATGCCACTGTCCAGCAGAACCACTGCAGTGATCCCCGGGGTACATGTCTGTCTCCCTTCCACCCTTCAAGGTTTCCCTTGACGAGTGCTAGTGAAGGGCCTTGCCTGATGTACCTTGGAATCATGTTCCAAAGCATGGGGAGTCTCCGGGTCAGAAATCTATCTGTCCAGCATGTCCTAGTCATCGTTGTGGTTAGGTGTATATCCCTAGAGCATGTGGCTCTCAGGGGCTTCTGTTTAGGTGGAGCATATCCAGCAATACTGGGTTGGACATGGGTCTTGTATGTCAAGCAGAGATCACCTGTGAGTATGCGGTATGCAACTGAGTACAGCTGGAGTTTCTTAGGTTGGGCTGCATAGGTCATCTGTTTGAGGTGAGTAATCCTTTTGGTGTGGTACTGTTGTGGTCTTTCAAGCTGTTGCAGTTGTCTTGTAAGGTACATCCCAAATGGGGTGTTGTATCCTTTAATGGGTCTAATAAGTCATGAGTAGAGAGGCACAATGGCCTCCTTTGTTCTGGATGAGAACCCATTAGAGATTAGGGGGGCCACGTAGAAGGATATTCTAACCACCTTGTCATTATGGGTATCAAAGGAGATATTGCTGTCTACTGGGGTTCCCAGATCCCTTATTACCTTTTCTGTATGTAGGGGACTAGCACCTATGTGGCAGTCCGTGGGTAATTAGTTATATCCAAAGGGGGTGACTATGCACTGTTCGGCATTCAGCTTGAGGCCATGATATTGACACTAGGTATCCGTCATAGTGCAACCCTTCCGGTGGGTGTCTGTATCAGCTGGGGAAACAATTATGGCCCCTAGTTTGCAGTAGTCTGCATACCTTTTCAGCCAACGCCCTTCTGTGCTTGTCTGTACATCAGAGAATGTTATACCGAACATGAGGGGTCCTAGGACTGAGCCCTGGGGGATGCCACTTGTAACTGGTATACAGTCAGACCTAGGGTATGTAACTCCCACTGTTTGGGTTCTGTCCATGAGCCACTTTGCAAACCATCACATGACATAGGGGTTAATGTTCAGGTGGATGGGTATGTCAATAATACCAGAATGGGGAATGGTGTTGAAAGACTTTGAGAGATCTAGGTAGTCTGTGTGGACCTCCTTTCCCTCATTTAATGCCTTGGTAACTGTCTCTAAGAAGTCCACCAGGTTTAGGAGGCATGGTCTGCCTTAACAAAGCAAAACTGGGATGGGTCAAAGGTATGGAGGTACCCAATGTCTCTGTGACTAAGGTCCATGATGATGTGCTCCATAGCCTTGCAGACAAGGCTAGTCAGGCCTATATGGAAATAGGTCCTGTGGTCCATTGTGGCGCCACCTTTGTCGAGTGGGATAACTGTTGCTGTGTGCCATTCAGGGGGCACAAAGCCCAATGCGAGGCTATTACTGAACATGGTGCATAGGTGGGGAGCCAGTACATTCTGATGTTCGTGTAAAACACAGCCTGGGATGTTGTCCTTTCCCATGGATGCTGTGATACTGGCTTTAGAGTGTGCAGCTTTTACGTGCATAGTTGTGATTAGAGGGTCTCTGCACTCTTCTTGTATAGATATGGGCCCTTTAGGGGGTGAGAGGAGGGAAAGGTAGCACTAAACCTATCTGCCAGGATGTTGCCACTATCAGTTGGTTCTGTAATGTTCGTGCCTTTGTGCTGTAACTCAGAGCAGATCTGGGTGTTGACATCAAGATATTTGACATAGCTATAGAATGCTTTGTGGTTGTTGTTGGAATTAGTGGTGGTTTTGTTTCCATAGCTAGCTTTGGAGGATCTTATAAGGGATCTCACCTTCTTACTGAGGCTGATCAGGGAGCTCCTCCACGCATGGGATTATACTCTCTTTTGCAACAGTGTCTTCCTCCTGTTGTACAGTTTGTTTATGGTAGGGGACCACCAGATTGGCTTCCATAATTAGGAGTATAGCATCTTGGTTCTGTTTGGGATAGCACAATCCATGCACTCATACAAGTGCTTTTAGAGTGCATTTGTGTAGGATTCAGCAGTTGTAACAGTACTGTCCATCTGCATGGGTGTCATGAAGTTCACCACATCTGTCTTAAGAAGCATGAAGTTGGCTTTGTAGACATGTAATACTGTGGTTCCCTTAATGGGGGGTGGGGGCAGGATGTGGATATCAAGGGTGTTCAGCTTCTGGTCGGATCGGACCAACAAGGAGCTGACTTCAGATGTGGAACACCGGTCACCCATGTTGGTAATGCCTAGGTCTAGGATATTGTTGCCCCTGGTGGGTGTGTGGATATGTTGATTCAGGCCATCAGTGTTTATGAATTCCAGAAAGCGTTGAGCTAATGAGTTGGTACATGAGCAGTTTTCTCAGTTAATGGTGGGGTAGATTCAGTGAGAATATGTGATGATTGTGGTGTGGTGCGAATGTTTACCTTCTCCACATGACTGTCAGGGTCAGGCTTAGTTGGAGAGAGCTTTACCTCCAGTTTGGGTAGATAAGTGCATCTCTCACAGGTTGTAGTGTTGGGTGGTAGGCGGAGAGGGTTGTCTGTGTACATGAGGCAATGTCTACATTGCCTCAAGATGTCCAGATTCATCAGATAGACAGGAGAGAACTCTGGCAGCTGACCCTTGGACATGCCTGAGTATAAAACTAATTTCCCCTAGATAAGTGAAGAAAGTGAGTACAAGAGCTATTTTACTCTAAGCAAGTGAGAAAAGTATGTACAAAACCTGTGTACCTCTAGGTAATGAGGAAGATTGGTTGCTATAGTAATTAGTAGCTTACGTAGCGCTTACAGGTTCTGAACAAGTGCTGAGCATGAATAAGCAATCCAGATAGGGTTTTGGATAACATAAACACACTGTCCACTCCCCCAACAGGTACACAATCATATATCCATGTACAACACAAAGCCCCTGTATCCACAACTATGCAAGTACAAGCTGCACTCAGGCTGCATGGGACCTGTCCACATCCCAGGTTGTATCATACACATATGGCAAAACAAGTTGCTCTGCACATACACATCATGTAAAACATAGCTTCATGTCAGGCTGTGTACACACTGAATGGTGGACACCAACAGGTATCACAACCCACAAAGCAGGAGACACCACTAATAATGGGAAGTACTGCACTACTACCCTGCTGATTCTGGTCTGAAAGGCCATGAACCTTGATCAAATTATTTGATGCCAGCAGTATAAATGTAGATGACAGTAAAGTTGATTTCACACTGCATATCATAACCTTGCCAGGTCATAGGACATCATCACCCATACTGTGTTCTACCTACACTCAGTATACTAGATGTACATTCCTATGTCACAGGAGTGTTTTACAATGGGACTGCTGGCAGAACCAACACTAAAGAAGGTGTCTGAATAATACATGCACATCACACCAGTGCCAGCTACAGTAAGACAAGGTTAATTAATTGTATTCCCCCTCATTGTAGTCCATACCACACAGACTAACAGAAGGCATCTGCCTATTTAAGTATGAGAATGACTATGACCTAGGAGCAATAGCCGACTCACAGTGTTGTGGACAACATACAGAAGGGGCTTTGTGGGTTAGGTGTGTGTGTGACATATGGCCACTATCTGACAGCTACATATTGCATTGTCACCCCTATATTAATAACCCTGTACCCATGAACTACCACCTAGGCAGCGGTCAACATAATGGACACTGTGTGTAATGGATACAGCTGGCCAGTTGTCTTTCCTGTGATAGCTATGTCACCACACCTGTCAATTAGCCATATGTGGCAACCCTAATCATGACAGGGTGTCATCCATGAATATAGAGATCATTGTCCAGCCATACACAACACTCAAGTGACCCATATTAGATCACATATTTCCTTTAAGGGATATTGGCCATGTTCAGATGGCCTACACCAGCCTTCCCATTCCCCATCTCCACTATGTAGCATGATGCATACCTTGAATAAATCCATGTCCAACCCAGTGATGTTGGACATGATACACGTACATATCCTGATCTCAAACACATACTTCGTGGACATCCACCTTCCTAGTACTAGAATCGCCACATGCTGGACAGATCCTTGTCCCATACACTTTACATAGTCCTGCTATACTATGCATTCCTGTTCAGCAAAGCTGCATATTGCACCCCTCTCAGACATGGTGTGATGACTGCATGGTAAATGTATCATTAGCCCTGTGGATCAGTTATGTGTCACTGCTCCACCTGACCCCAGAGACCCGCTTGCCAGCTACAGCCAGGTAGCCTTTCATCCTAGATTCATACATGGCCCAGGGCATATAGCCTACTTGTTGACTTTGATAGTACATGCTATAGTTGATATCCATCCCTGCAAATACCATCTGGCAAGCCAGTGTCCCATGTGTATCACATGTGCAACACAGGTGATACAGGGCAGGATGTTGAATTGCTGTACAGTGCCGTGTAGATGTATATGGCAGAACACATACATGTAAAACCTTCCATGAGCACGCCTGCAGGGTCACAGGTCTTGTCGGTTAAGGCAGTGTAAGTCTTTATATGTGACATATACACAGCATCAAGGTCGACTGCATTAATGTGGACACATCCAGCCATGTGCTGATAGGTGGGAACACCAGTACAGGCAAACAGACATGCCCACATCAAGACAGCATCCACATGGAGTATGAGCAATGTAATCAGGTGACACACACACATATATGGTGATAATATCCATTCACCATTGAGTGTCACATGTGTGTGACACAAACATGTCAGTGGTGTCAGTGTTATGTAGATTTGCAAAGACAACTATTTAATCATAATAAATGTGATACACATGTATGTTCAGCTGTAGCTCTGTATGTCTCTGTGAGTTACTGTGACCTGTCTCCATTATTATGTCTTCCAGGTATGCCGCGTGCAAGGCTACCCCCTTATACCCGCTTGGAGGATGAGGCCTTCATCCCATACCTACATGACAATCATGATATCCTGTTCAGCCATGTGCCACAGGATGCACAGCAGTGGGATGCCCTGTGGATGGAACTTCGCAGGAGGGTCAATGATGTGGGTGGCCACAACTGCACGTACCAGCAGGTGCACAGACACTGTACAGACCTCATTAGACAGGCGAAACAGCATGCAAATGCAATCGCCAGGGAACAAGGTGCAACAGGTGGTGGACCATCAACCCATCCCCCACTCACACGTATTGAGGAGCTACCGGCCATCCTGGGGACACCTGCAGAACAACATCCACAAGCCTTAGCTGATATTGTGGAGGTGGGTGTCTTTCAACCACCGAGCCTGGAGTTGCCTGGTAAGTCACTACTGCACCTATAACAACTATATTCCATATAGTCGCATGTGTCACTGTGCAATATGTAATGTAACATCATATGCAAGGCATGTATACACACATGCCACATACTATAGTATGATACTCTGTGTATCTACACATGTGCATACACCATAGTATAGTTTAATGTACTGTATGTGTTAACATGCACATTGCACCCCGTAGCTATAATACAGGCTTGGATAATGCTCATACTGCTGTGTTACTCCTATTTAGGTACCTCTGGCATTCCGCTGAGACAGCAGCCCATTGCAGGTGAGACTGTTATTATTTATCAGGCATCGTAATGCACATATCTATTTGCCATGTGGCCATTTACCACATGTACACATAATATATGGTCCTGTCACAATATACAGGTCGGACCTGCAATGCATCACAATGGCTACCCATGTGCAGCACTTCTAAACTATGTGAGTCACCAACATGAATCCTCACAAACTGTCATTGCCAGATGTGTGGACAGCTGTGCATACAACGGTGGAGGTGCTGTTCACTATAGGGACATGTACTACAGATCAGAACTATACATGTGGGGAATACAATTTATTTATTTTTTATTTATTTATTTACATTTGTTGACCGGGCTAGGCTAACTGGATACATGTCCATTTTCAGTAGAGGCCCGGAGAGAAAAGCTCCAAGCATAGACAGAAAAACATTATTATACAATATTAATATAAAAAAGCTATTATCAAGTACAGATAATAACAGTATTGGAATATTTGTGAAAGAAAAACAGAAAAACAAAAATATTGTGTTCTGAGGTATTTAGAAGGGAATGAACTAAGAACAAATACAGAAGAATAAACAATATTTGACAGAGAAAAAACACAAAGAGTAATGTTTTAAAAAAGTTATAACAAGTTTTTTTTTTTTTTTTTTTTTTTTTTTAGTACAGGTAGGAAACATAGTACAGCAAAAAAAGACATTGAAAATTTTGAGCAATATAGTACACTGGAGAAGTGTTTGAGCAATATAGTACACTGGAGAAGTGAAGTAAAAGGGAGAGCAGGAGTGAGTAAAGTAGAAAATCAGTCAGGGTTCGTGCAGCGGCAAAGCCAGTGAGTTTTAAAATGTTCTTTGAGATGTTTTTTAAAAAGATGTGTGGAAGAGAGAGTAGAAAGTTCACTTGGAAGCTGGTTCCAGGCTTTACCCACTGTGTTAGTGAAAAGTGAGTCTCCAGCTTTGTTTTTAGATTTAATAGTGGAAACTAGAAGCTTATTGGCTGAGTGAAGAGTTGTAAGGTTTTTGTAAGGGGTAGTCAAATTAGTGAGGATTGGGGTATTATTAGGGTGGAAAAGTATCTTTTGGGTTATAGTAAATTGATGACAGAGCAGTTGGTGCTGCAGTTCTAACCATCCCAATTGTTTGAGGTTGAGACAGTGGTGGGTTCTAAAAGGGTTGCCATTAACAAATCTCACTATGTTATTATAGCTAGTGGCAAGTTTATTAAGGTTGTTTTTAGAAAAGTTAGTATAAATGGCAGAAGCATAAAACAGGGTAGAGATCAGATGAGTCTGGGCTATAGTGGTTCTGGCTGTTGGTGTAAGGAAGGGTTTGATTCTATACAGGGAACCTAGTTTTTTCTTGACTGATTTTATGGTAGTGTTGATGTGATCATCATAGCTAAGGTTGTTGTCTATGGTTATGCCCAGGAGATGGGTTGTGGTATCAGGGGATATGGTGGTTCCATTGTTAGAGGTTATAGTGAAGAGAAATTGTGGTGATTTTAAGTAGGAGTAAAGAGTAATAATTTTTTTGGGGTTCAGGAGGAGGCAGTGTTGCATGAACCAATTTTCAACAGTATGAAATACAGATTGGGTGTGGGACTGGAGTGTGGTTGGGGACCTAGCTGAGCAGATTAAAGTAGAATCATCAGCATATTGTATGCAGGTGGCTTGTGGAATTTTAGTATTTAGGTCATTAATAAACATTGAAAAGAGAAGAGGGCCTAGGATAGAGCCTTGAGGTACTTCAAGGTTTACGGGGAGGGGAGTTGAAAGCTTATTGTCCCAAATGACTGCTTGATGTCGGTTGTCTAAATAGGATTTAAACCAGAGTAATGCCTGTGCATCCAGTGAATGGGCTTTTAATACCTCCATAAGCAGATTATGGTTGACCATATCGAAGGCGTTTGAAAGGTCGATAAACAAAGCGGTGGAAAGAGAGTTATTGTTACGATTTTTGTTTATACAGTCAGAGAAGGATAGCAGGGCAGTTGAAGTACTATGGAATGGTCTGAAACCATGTTGGCAGTTGGCAAGTAAATTGTTGTGGAGAAGATGGTCAAGTAGTTGTTGGTGGATACATTTTTCCATTATTTTAGCTATAGAAGAGAGTAGGGTGATTGGTCTAAAGTTGGAAATATCAGTTGATGTCCCACCTTTGTGTAGAGGAATGATGTGAGAGACCTTCCATATAAGAGGGATTTTACTTTCTGAAATAGTTCTATTAATAAGGTTAGAAATAGGGTAGGCAATGACTTTAGCTGCAATTTGCAGGTATTCTGCTGGTATACAGTCAGCAGAAGGGGTGCATGGCTTGAGTTTTTGAAGGAGGTTATAAATGAGGGATGTAGGTACTGGTTGTATGTGAAAAGAAGGAACTGAATTTGTTGTGGTATTAGGTGGGAGGGAGCTAGTGGGTGGTAGAGTATTAGCTAGAGTTTGTATGGCTTCTATAAAGTAGTTGTTAAAGGAATCAGCTATCAGTTTAGGGTTATTATGGGTGATTCCTGATGGGGTGGGAGACTTGGTGTGCCCTGGGCGAAGTAATTTGTTCATAGCTGACTGGAAATTTTGTGGTTTTTGTTTGTGGGTTTGTTGGAGGTTTTGTCTAGCAGAATTTCTTTTTTGGTGGCATTTCTTAATTGTTTAAAGTACAGGTGGTCAGAAGGGCTTTTAGAGGCTCTCCACTTTGCCCAGATTTTATTTCTTAGGAGGATTTTTTTGCCTAGTTTGTTTTGTGAGCCATGGGGCAGTTTTGGTCTTTATTCGGGATGAGCAATAGGGGGCATTGAATTCTAGGATTTGAAGGAATCTAGTATTAAAGTAGGTGACTGCTTCATCAAGTTGAAAATGAAGCAGTGGTGACCAGTCACATGCCTTCAGTTCTGTTTGGAAGTTCTCAGGGTGAAAGTTTTTTTGAACGGGAGGTCTTGAAAATAGTAGGATTGGGCCTATGAAGTTTTTGTTTAATTATATAGGTAAGAGCATGGTCACTGATGTCATCTGGAAGGGTTCCTGGTTTATAAGTAGTAGGGTGACTGTTTATGAGAATCCAGTCTAGTATGGTTTCCTTAACACTTTGTTTTTGGGTTCTAGTAGGGGTGGCTATCATTTGTGAGAAAGCATAAAGTTTTATGTGGTTAATGGGATTGGAGGACCTACAGGTAGCCCAGTCTATATTAAAGTCACCTAACACAATGGTTTCCTGGGGTAGGTGGATAGACAGGCCACTAAGTATATTTTCTAGAGTACTGATATTGTTACCAGGGGGAAGATAGGAACAGATTATATAAATGGATTTATAGTTATTGATTTGCAGTTTGGCTAAAAGGGTTTCTGCAATGGAGTTTGTGGGAAGTGGCACATTGAAGGGTGATACTTGGAGTTCTGATTTATAAAACATGGCTGCTCCCTCACCTTTTTTTGGTAATACGGTCTTTTCACAGGATGTTATATCCTGGGGGGGTAATCTCATGGTCATTGGTTGAAGGTTTAAGCCAAGTTTCAGTAATGAAGAGGATATCAAATTTGTGTACATCTAGGAGTGCTTGAAGATGGGATATTTTATTGTTAATGCTAAGGATGTTAAGGTGAGCTATCAGAAGGGAGTTAGATGGACTTGTTGGGGTTGAGGTGGTGTGGGGTTTTTGGTTAAGTGGGTCACTGGGAAGTCTTGTATCAGGACCAGGGTTTGGATGGATATCACCATCTAAGAGGGGATGTTGTTGAGGTTTTTGTATTAGTTTTATATTTTAAAGTAGTTGTAAGGGGGTTTCCTGTCATGGAAGTAAATGATATGGGTAGATTTGTGGTACTTTGGAAGGGTATAGCTAGAAGTACAGGTTATGTTAATGTGGTTGAGGGAATTTATGTGTGAGAATGGTTGGGTTTGTTGGTAGTGGTGGTGCTGTTTTAGCAGAGAATAATGTTCAAAGAAGGTTAGTGTGAATGCTAGAGTTAGGGAAGCTAGAATAGTAGGTAAGAGTGGGAGGTATGTGTAAATAGAGTTATGTTTAGAGGCCATTGGGTTGAATAGGTAAGGGTGGTGCGAGGTGAAAAAGGTATCTTGTATTGTGTAGGAGTAAAGGTGTCTAGTAACAGGTGAAAACAGAGGTAACAGAAGGAGGGAAAGAGAGTTGTAAGAGGTAGTGGACTGAGAGAAGAAATTTTAATATGAGTTGTTATAGGGTTACAAATATAAAATGAAGTTAAGTTTAGTTGGTAAAACTAGAAAAATAGAGTTGACAGAAGGAGGGTGAGAGAGTTGTAGGAGGTAGAGTGGACTGAGGGAAAAAGTTTAATATGAGTTGTTATAAAGGTTACAAATGTGAAAGGAAGTTAAATTTAGTTGGTAAACGCGAGGGAGGTAAAGGAAAGGGACAGGTAAGGGGGAGGGTGTAAAGGTTATTAAGTAATGTTCAGGAAAAAAAGTTTAATATGAGTTGTTATAAAGGTTACAAATGTGAAAGGAAGTTAAATTTAGTTGGTAAACGTAGGAGGTAATAGTAAGGACAGGTAAGGGGGAGGGTGTAAAGGTTATTAAGTAATGTTCAGGAATTATTGTTATAGGAAGTGGGGTGTTAAGTGGAAGTAGGTTGTGATAGGTAGTTGAGGGTAGGGGGTGTGGCTACGCAGGTATAAAGCTAACAGCACCGGGGGTGGGAATTGGGGGTAGGGTAGGGGAGCGGAGTGAGCCCGCAGGGTGAATGGAGCGGGTTAGAGCAGGTAAATGAAGAGTTTGCAGAGACAATCAGAGAGAAACAGGTTCCAGGTGCAGAGAAGGTGGCCAGAGGTAAGTAGAGTTTGGTACAGCAGGTTGGAGGTAAAAAAGGATAGTGGAGTGGGAGGAAAAATAGAAGAGGGATAATGGAGCTAGAGGGTGTGATGAGAAAGGGATAAGAGCAGCAGAACAATGCAGAAAGATTCTCAGCTAGGCAAAGGGAAAGTCTGAGAGAAGATCCAGAGAAGAAAAAACTAGGGAAAGTGGGGGGAATAATTATAGCCTAAAGCTAGCTTGGAGCACCACCTAGTGGGCAGAGAGTAGAATACAACAAGGTAACTGTGATATAAGTAGCAGGTAGGGGTGAAACAGATAATGGGTCCAGGGGTATGGAAATATGGCAGTAGGAACACAGATAGAGAGGAGTATGACTGCTGGAATCCTGACTCAGAGGCTTAAATACTATCCATACTTGGTACAGGATAACTTACACAGAAGCAGGTTAAAACCTATACTAGGTAAAGTGTAAATTAAACAGATACAATTAAGAAGTAGGACTTGGGTGTAGCATACTTTCTTAATCCGTTAGAACAGGGAAGAAAATCAAATCACTGGGAAGCAGAAATCTTTGGCAGTACAAACAGTACTACACAGTGAGCTGGAGTATGGCCAGCCCACAGGATTCACTGGTGTGGCTCATAGCCCTGCTATGAATGTCATACAATGTGATGTGCTATCTTTACATGTCCATGACATCAAGTGGCCTGGCTGCAACACTGCCTAACTATCCTGAATAACATATCCCACATACCAAACATACCACCCTTTGTTTGCATAACCCTGTCGTCAGTGGAGCATATGACATCTATGGGTTTATGTCATATGGGACAACACAGACATGTGAAATAGACACCCGTCACAATAATTTGGCCAACACATGTACACACATGGCCATGGAGGATGGCCAGAGACATGAAGCAACACACACAGTAGATGTGATGTGCTTGTGTGTACACCCTGTTGTACAATGGCTACACATGGTCCAACTATGGCCTTTGTGTAATGGTTATATAGTAGATGTGGAACACTAGACATCCTACAGGCCTGTGCACATCTTGTGTAGGCGTGACATCAATCCACCAGATAGGATGTATTGAACATCTTGAGTGTGTCACGACATGACAGCAGTCACCTGTACAGTATCCACATCGGCCCACAGATACAGTACATTCCCCTGGCTGGTGTCGAACATCAATGTCATACTTGCTCCTTGTGTGTGTGTGTGTGTGTGTGTGTGTGTGTGTGTGTGTGTGTGTGTGTGTGTGTGTGTGTGCATGTGTGTGCGCGTGTGTGTGTGTGTGTCGTACACAGATGTTATGTGGGACATGGTGTACCGACGTGTTTGCCAAGTCTGGCCATAGTTGCCAGGCAGCAGCTATATGGTTGCAAATGTGCAGGGGCGTCATCTGTATACCCTTCAGTGACCTGTGTCACACATTCCACATCATGGTTTAGTGTGTATACACACGAACACAGTTGAGTAAAAGCAAAACACCTTTATCAAACACAAAGCTTCCGGGATAACTCCCTTCTTCAATGATTAACACAAGGTACAATTAAAATTCAATTTAAATACACCCACAACTCATCACATGACCTGCAGCCAAAGTCATATGACTAACTACATCAACATTTAAAGCATTTTTATTATATATTATTCAGCAATTTAATGCTTCTAACCTACACACCTCTACATCAACTTAAAACATACCTTACCTCAATACCCTACATCCACTTTATTATCATCCAAAATTTTTCTTTTAATAATTAAAAAGGCATATAACTTAAATATTTATGTTATTCCTTTAAAGACTGTCTTGAAAGACTTTTTTTAAAAAACTTTATTTAAAAAACTAGTCACTTCAAGTTATTATGTTGTAACCTTACCAATACAGGTTTTAGGGAGACTGCTGCATTTAGACCAGGTTCAGTGTCTGCTGACAAGCGTACTATCCATTCATATTCCCTAACCTCCAGTTGGTTACACATATCCCCACCTCTCAATGTTTTAGTCAGCATATCTATTACTCTAAACTTAAACATATGTCCATCTCCTTGTTCCTTTATATGTTTATACAGAGCATTTGTTTCACATTGTCTTCTAATATTAAATTTGTGTTCAACTATACGGTCCTTCAGTCTCCTTGTTGTCATACCAACATAGAAAGACGGACATGCTACGCAAGTTGCTATGTAGATTACAAAACTAGATGTGCATGTGGCTATACCATAAAAGTTATAGCATTTGCTCGTAACTGGGTGTTTAAAGATACTATTAGACATTGAATCATCACCCTGAGTTGGTGCTATGTCACTGCAACAGCTACAATTGTAGCAACATATCGTACCCCTAGTCCTCCCCTCCGGTTGACTATTCGGAGTATATGTAAAGTCCTTGTAACATAATAAGGATTTCATTGACCTCATTCCTGTATGTAAAAGAGGGTGTATCCCCCACCACTGCTTTGACATCATCCTGTGCTAGCAATATTTTCCAGTATTTGTTTATCACTCGTCTAACTATGTGAGTCTTCCTGTTATAAGATGTAATACATCTTATTTTAACTTCATTCTGCTTATCATCTACACCTTTAGTGATGCTATTATTATCAGGTGATAGTATGGGCCTATATAGTGTCCATCTGTTGGTTTCTACCATTTCCCTTGTGTTCTCTATTAGTATTTGTGAATATCCACTTGCTGTGAACTCCCCACATATTTCATCCATTTGTTTTAAAAAAGCCTCTTCTGTGTTATTAAGTCTACTGACTCTTATAAGTTGGGCCTTCACTATACCCTTGAACACATGGGGAGCATGCATACCAGAGGCTTCCAGATAACGTCCAGATGAAACTTCCTTTTTATATATGGTAGTAACAAATTTATTGTCATCTAATTTCAAATTTAAATCCAAAAAATTAATATTGTTGTTCGAATATTCCATCTTAAATTTCAAGAAAGATGTTGTGTTATTTATATAACTAATAAAGTCTATTAAACTGGTGTGGGGACCCTTCCATATAAGGAAGCAATCATCTACGAACCTCTGATAAAAATGAATGCTGTTATTCATAAATCTACCACCATCATATAGATACATCCTTTCCCATTGGTATAGTACTATGTTGGCATATGTATTAGCTACGGGAGTACCCATAGCCACACCGGTCAACTGCAGATAGTGTTGTTCATTGAATATAAATACATTATTTCGCAATACTACATCCAACAGCATGCAGATGTTATCAGAGTGTCTGGAGGTAAATTTTGAATTCTGTGTAAGAAAATCACGTACTAATTCTATTCCATAGTCAATAGGAATTACAGTAAACAGTGAAGCTATATCTAACACAACCATAAATAGATCACCTTGTCCCCAGATCAACTCCTTCATATCTAGCTGCCACTTATTCAGTTTTATTAAGAAATCTGCTGTACCTTTAATTACTGTTGTACAGATAGATAACAAAGGTTGTAATTGTCTCTGCAGATACAGGGAGATGGGCTCTTTGACCCATCCATTGCCTGAAACAATAGGTCGCATGGGGGGATTTTCCTTACTCTTATGGACTTTAGGAATCCCATATAGTTGTGGTGTTATAGGACTAGTCACAGTGAAAAAGTGGAATAAGTCCAGAGAAATATCACCAGATAACTGTATTTCATATATGCACATGTTAACATAAGAAATATGTTTCTTTACTTCTAAACTGGATATTGGTCTAAAAGCTACCTCATCTCTAAGTAAACTTAAGACTGATTCTTTATATTTAGTTTTATCCATAATTACGATGGAACCCCCCTTTGTCCGCTTGCTTTATGACTATATTTGGTTCCAGTCTTAATTCTTTCAGAGCTAAATTTTCTGTATACGTAAGGTTAAAAATGCTATTATCCTTTGCTTTCACATCATATGTATTCCTTAATTCTAGCTCACATAAATCATTAAAGGCAGTCAAAATAGGTATATTGTTTGGAATGAACGTACTACGTCTCTTACAACCCCTTTCAGATGTTATTTCATTCCCAAAGATAAGTTTCAAAGACAGGTTCCTCACAAACATTTTTAAATCAGTTAACACATTAACTAAATCTTCAGAACATGTTGGGATAAACCCCAGACCTTTACTTAACACAGAATAATGTCCAGCTCCTATATTGTAAGAAGATAAGTTCAATATACCTGCCATCACTTTCTGGCTAGCTTCATTTGCTTTGGGGAAGTCGAGAGTTTGCGTTTATTGTCCATTGTCACAATTCCTTTCGTTGCTACTCTGCCCCTTGAGACAGATCTAGATGTTGTCCGTTGCTCCTTAATTCCTTCCGGTTGCTGGAGCTGGAAAGGTTTATTAAAAAAATTATACGTGGGCTGAGAAGTTTTCCTAATAGTTCCAAGTTGTTCATTTGTTGTTGTTATGTTGGTTAGCGAGGATCCTGAAGATATTCGTACGCCATCTTTGCCAATAGTAGCCCCATGTGACGCTTCTGCTGGCGTCGTCATCACCACGCTACCAGCGTGAGGCTGTGATGACACTAGGGGCGTGTAACTACTCACCGCTGATGTATTAGTAACTTCAAAGTCATCTAGCGTATCTAGATGTAAAACAGATGTTTTTAAGGAATCGGAATTAATATTATTACTAGGATTAGTATTTACTCTCCTAGTATTTACCACCTTGTCTATTCTGGGCCAAGAGAAGATATTGCCAGACTGAAAATCGCCAATGTCTCTAAGGAGCTTAAGTTTTTTCGTCGTTTCCAACCTGTTATCTAATGCTGACAATCTATCCATCATGGATTGATGGATAGATAAGCCTTCCTTCCAGCAAGGCATGTTAAATAATTCATCCTCCATCTCAATGATTTCCTTCTTCAAATCATTCTCTATGTCAAGAAAGTAATCATTCATTAAAGCCATATAGTCATGGCTTAGCTTGAGGTTCAGACACTGCCATTTCTTCAGCAGGTCTGGGTAGGTGTTACCATAAGAGGGCATCTTCAAAACCCTTAAACCTCGAGGGACGACCCCCTTCTCCATGTAAGCTGCAAAGCTAAAACGTTGCCACTGCATACGTTTATAAGCCCCCATCTTCCTTTCTAGGCTGTATAGCAGGCGTTCATATTCCTGAAAGTTCACCACTGGTATATTTGGTGCTTTTTCAGTTATAGTTAATGTCTCAGAAACTTGCAAGAGGGGATTCACTTCCCTTTCAAACCACCCTTTCAAACGATTTGAAGTTTCCATTCAGGCTGCAAGGAAAGGCTTATATGTGACCCAACTGTTCAGCACAGGTACACAAGCGAAAATCACTGCTGACAAAGTACTGTAGCTCAAACACACAAACACAGTTGAGTAAAAGCAAAATACCTTTATCAAACACAGAGCTTTCGGGATAACTCCCTTTTTCAATGATTAACACAAGGTACAATTAAAATTCATTTTAAATACACCCACAACTCATCACATGACCTGCAGCCAAAGTCATATGACTAACTACAACAACATTTAATGCATATATTTTTCAGCTGTTTAATGCTTCTAACCTATACCTCTCTACATCAACTTAAAAGATACCTTACCTCAATATCCTACATCCACTTTATTATCATCCAGAATTTTCTTTTAATATTTAAATATTTAAAAGAACATATAACTTAAATATTTATATTCTTCCATTAAGGACTGTCTTAAAAGACTTTTTTTAAAAAACTTTTTTTTAAAAAATTAATCACTTCAAGTTATTATGTTGTAACCTTACCAATACAGGTTTTAGGGAGACTGCTGCATTTAGACCCGGTTCAGTGTCTGCTGACAAGCGTACTATCCATTCATATTCCCTAACTTCCAGTTGATCACACATATCACCCCCTCTCAATGTTTTAGTTAGCATGTCTATTACTCTAAACTTAAACAAATGTCCATCTCCTTGTTCCTTTATATGCTTATACAGAGCATTTGTTTCACATTGTCTTCTAATGTTAGATTTGTGTTCAACTATACGGTCCTTCAGTCTCCTTGTGGTCATACCAACATAGAAAGATGGACATGCTACGCAAGTTGCTATGTAGATTACAAAACTAGATCCGCATGTGGCCACACCATAAAAGTTATAGCATTTACTCGTAACTTGTTCAAGGGTATAGTGAAGGCCCAACTTATAAGAGTCAGTAGACTTAATAACACAGAAGAGGCTTTTTTAAAACAAATGGATGAAATATGTGGGGAGTTCACAGCAAGTGGATATTCACAAATACTAATAGAGAACACAAGAGAAATGGTAGAAACCAACAGATGGACACTGTATAGGCCCATACTATCACCTGATAATAATAGTATCACTAAAGGTGTAGATGATAAGCAGAATGAAGTTAAAGTAAGATTTATTACATCTTATAACAGGAAGACTCACATAGTTAGACGAGTGATAAACAAATACTGGAAAATATTGCTAGCACAGGATGACATTAAAGCAGTGGTGGGGGATACACCCTCTTTTACATATAGGAATAAGAGGTCATTGAAATCCTTATTATGTTACAAGGACTTTACGTATACTCCGAATAGTCAACCGGAGGGGAGGACCAAGGGTACGATATGTTGCTACAATTGTAGCTGTTGCAGTGACATAGCACCAACTCAGGGTGATGATTCAATGTCTAATAGTACCTTTAAACACCCAGTTACGAGTAAATGCTATAACTTTTATGGTGTGGCCACATGCGCATCTAGTCTTGTAATCTACATAGCAACTTGCGTAGCATGTCCATCTTTCTATGTTGGTATGACCACAAGGAGACTGAAGGACCATATAGTTGAACACAAATCTATCATTAGAAGACAATGTGAAACAAATGCTCTGTATAAGCATATAAAGGAACAAGGAGATGGACATTTGTTTAAGATTAAAGTAATAGACATGCTAACTAAAACATTGAGAGGGGGTGATATGTGTAATCAACTGGAAGTTAGGGAATATGAATGGATAGTACGCTTGTCAGCAGACACCGAACCGGGTCTAAATGCAGCAGTCTCCCTAAAACCTGTATTGGTAAGGTTACAACATAATAACTTGAAGTGATTAATTTTTTAAAAAAAAGTTTTTTTAAAAAAGTCTTTCAAGACAGTCTTTAATGGAATAACATAAATATTTAAGTTATATGCCTTTTTAATTATTAAAAGAAAATTTTTGGATGATAATAAAGTGGATGGAGGGTATTGAGGTAAGGTATGTTTTAAGTTGATGTAGAGGTGTGTAGGTTAGAAGCATTAAATTGCTGAATAATATATAATAAAAATGCTTTAAATGTTGATGTAGTTAGTCATATGACTTTGGCTGCAGGTCATGTGATGAGTTGTGGGTGTATTTAAATTGAATTTTAATCATACCTTGTGTTAATCATTGAAGAAGGGAGCTATCCCAAAAGCTTTGTGTTTGATAAAGGTGTTTTGCTTTTACTCAACTGTGTTCGTGTGTTTTGATCTACAGTAACTTTGTCAGCAGTGATTTTCGTTAGTGTATATACACCTCAGTGACGTGGGTCACATTCCACAGTATATATGTATTTATCTGAACCCAGTCATGGCTATAAACTATGTCTGTAACTCACATTGTATAGCAATAGGGATGCCTCATGATTCCCTGCAATGGCCATGCGCATCAGCTAAATGTGCAGTATATCTGTAGGGTGGACAGACAACACTGCATTGGGACACCATTACCCCACTGTATATTTGACAGGATACCATTGTGTTAAACATGTATGCATGTCATTGCACATGTCAGCAGATCACATGTCATACTACATGTGATTGTCAAGGTCATATGCCACACATCAGGCAGGTGTACTGTTAACCTGTGCTGGTCTACATGATGTAACACAGGGATGTATGCTTACTACTATGATTGTGTAATTTGCATGCCTTCTGCTATGACACATGTATGCTGTTGTGTGCAACCCAGGGATGTATGATAACTACCACTATTACTGTCTGCGCTGCATGCCGTCTGCCGTATCACATGCATGTTGCATGCCTTCTGTCATATCACATGCATGTTGGGCGCCATAGCATGTGTGTCTGTGTGTGTGTGTGTGTGTGTGTGTCTATTGTATAGATTGTAATGTACAGTTCTTGTCTGCCCCCCACAGGTGATGTAGGTCACTTTTCCCTCCTGCAGTCCATCTGATGTTAGTGTCCCCGAAGACTCTAGCAGTGATGATGAACGTATGATTGAGGCAAAGTGAGGGTTGTCAGGGGATGAATCTGTGCCATTGGTTGCCATTCCACCTATACCCCCCCCATCCCCGCATACAGATCCCATGCCTACACATACCCCATCACCAGTGGCCATAGAGAAAGGACAGTTGGCATGTGGTAGCTTGGAACAGGAAAGTGTGGGGGCTATGGAAGGTGTGCCTGCACACCATGGTGTCAGTCAACTGACTGGTGGTGCCCCACACAGGCACATGGCCAGTGCTGCTCAAAGGAGGACCTCTGGCCAACATGCCCCTGCAAGACAGAGTGCAACAGTTGGTGTCACCAGACGCATGTTTTAGGCTGTAATGGAGGCACAGACACGTGCTGAATGGCACAACAGAGAAGATCAGAGGCTTCAGAGGGCTGCTGTCCATTCTGTAAACAACAACATCCAGGCAATGGTAAATGCTCAACAGCAGATTGCTGAAGCTTTGGATAGACGGTTGGGTGACATGGTTGGAGTCCTTGACAGTGGCATGACAATCCGCGAGCATGAGCTGTCTGTGCTGGAACATCTAGTAGGAGAGAGGCATCGGGCACGTGGATGTAGGCCTGCTACATCACCTGTTTCAGGTCTACGTGAATGAGCTACCTCACGTCTGCTCCCATAGTGGTGGTAGCAGCAGCAGTGCAGCTGCTGCTGTGCTGGCCACACCATGACACAGCAGGCCATGTGCACGTGGCCCTGGCTGGTCCCAACAGGTACACAGTTCCAGTGGATGTGTCATCAGACAGTACCCAATCTACACTTCTGCCTGGTAGTGCCCGTGCAACCCCTGGCAGGCACTGGTCACATGGCCGTGGCCGGACACCGTGAACTATAAAACCTGGCCTGTACAGTCTGCAGCTGTCAATAATGCCCCTGTGTAAGCCAGACACTTGCCAGAACTGTGTGCATACATACACGCACACACTGGAAACATATGTAGGGCACCACAACACACACATGCATAACATCCACACACGCCCAATTAGATCAAAGGCCCTAACCCACACATATGATTTCATCCAATGGTGCAGCCTAGGCCTCTGGCAAACATTATCACCCTGTGCATATGATGATGCCTGTGCCACATCCCTGACATCCACACCATCGGTGCAGGAACATGTTCATATGGTCTGATGCATAGGGTGAACAGACTAGGAAGATAAGTGTAGTTTACAATTGTTGAGTACTGTTGACAGGCAGCAGACATACCATGTACTACAGGTGTGCAATGCATTTCATACTGTTAACAGTATGTGTCTTGTGTAACAACAGTAACTGCATGTTGGTCATGATGTTCTGCTTTCCTCCTTCAGGTCCAATTGCGCATGCCGGTGGATGTCAGTGTTTGCAGTTAGTGTCCCATATGTCAATGTGGACTACTCACAGGTATGTATGAATATACCAGCATGCACCATGTAGTTGCCACATAACAGTGAGCATGTCCCACGTTCCAAACATGTCTAGTGATCCAAGAGCATGATAACTGTATACTAAGCTACTGTGGCTACAGACATACTGGGTGACATCACAGGTACAGTTACATGGAGTGGTGAGGTAAGAGAGCGGTCTACCTGATTACAAGGGTAGAGGCCAGTGGGAAGTGTGATGCCTCATTGGGAAGCAGTAATACACGTTCCCATGACAAGATGCCAACACACAACTGCACCCATACACTCAGGTATTGACACATATGTATTCAGCGACACAGTAACACACCCACACACTCACGGATTCACCGACACAGTAACACACACTCACACACAGTTGCTACTGTTGAGGTGAGGACCCCTGCCTACGTGCAAATCATCATTACAGTACTGTGCATCGACATAATGCACCACAGAGAATACAAAATGTACAGGTAGTCAGTATGTCCTAAGATCGGGGACATCAACACAGATAGTAGATTGCATTGCCTGGATGGGGAGAGGGGTCTTATCAGTTCAGTATGGTAACATACATCCTCACTCCAGGGACCAGACAGCCATACATACACACACACACACACACACACACACACACACACACACACACACACTGTGGCATTCACTATTGAATACACCTATGTCACGCACATACAGATACTTCACATGTGTGAGATACATGCCCCACCTATGTTCTGCTTTCTATATTGCAGTCTGTACAGATGTCTACACTAATGTACAGGAGAGTGAGTAACAGTTGAGATGTATTCCCCACCATACGTGACATATATGGACACACACACAATCACACATGCCAGTACTGTGAATCAAACACCTGCCTAGCTCATATGTATGACAGACTTACAGCAGTATTGCACCTGTTACAAAGTGTACTGATGTTTTCTTTGGCAACAGTGCTGATATATGCACACGGGACGTCTTAACTGTTAACAGGTGTCAAGTGATTTACCTTCGGTGTCACCCTGACTGCTGACTAAGTTGTGTGTTATGTCCTTCAATTAAAAAAAACATTGCTTACCAGTTACACAAGTTATTGTAGGACCTCTTGTGACACACCTGTGAGCTGTCCTCAGCAAACATCCATCTGCAAAGATGCCCCACCACTTAGTTATTTCCACACATCTGTCCATACCTGAGGTACATCTTTCCATACATTCAGCATATCATCATCATATACAGTTGGCAATGTTGAAGCTGCATTGCAACTGTATGATGTACTAAGATACACGTCACCTGCATACATCAGCAACTGCACACGCATGGTATCTGAATGCACACCACTGCATGTACATGTGTGTAGGTCCTACAATCCTGTCATTTGGGCATGTTTGTAAGCATTGCAATTGGTGGGCATGTGTAATGACATACATGACACATGGACTGTTGTATGATATGATAGGTGTAATGGGTGACCGGTACAGAGGGAATGTTACCTCTGTCAACAATGATACCACACCTTATGTACTGTTAGCATTCAGCAGCCATGGACCTACATTCCATGTGCATGTGTGTAATGGCTGTAGCCACCTGTCTGCACAAAGGACAACAACAGCTATGCTATTTACATGTATGTTGTGTGTGTGTGTGTGTGGCATGTACATATCCAGGGCAGGTACATGTATGTCATATCCAAACATGAAGGTATGTACTGGTGTACAGCAACAGTCATCTGCTAATGTTGTAAATAACCGAGGACCCCTGGTATGTGTACAGCTGACCTGGTTACAGACAGTGGTATCATTACATTGCATAACACATGATGCAACTGTGTCAGTACATGGGTACTCCCTACAGTTCATGTAGAGCTTGGCATAGCCGACTGGTCAAGGGTCACATGGTGGTGTACTCTTATATGTCCTACAACATGTATGGATGTGTGTTGGTGGTCCTAGGGCATGGTGGTGTTTGAGGTTTACATCCTAGAATGCAGCATTTGACACTGCGTCCTGCACCTGACTCATCTGTGATGCCTTTCATGGGGGTATCGGTCAGTACATGTGAGTGGCCTCTATGTGTATGGGGACACCACCACCTGGAGCGGTCCATACCTGTGTTATGCCCACATGTCTGTTTCTGAGGTATATGGTGGTAGTGCTATTGTGCACTACAGAGCCTTCAGCCAGGTGTTCCTCACTGCACAGATGTCAGTACTCCCTATTGTTGGATCTACAGTGAGCAGCTGTGATTATGGACGCTATACATCTAGCACTAGTTAGCATAAGCATACAATGCAGTTGTCCTCTAGGTGTCAGGGTGTTATCCTGTGTTTAGGACATTTGCCTTGGAATGGCACTGTATGGGCGGATGCGACTTGGGTATTATCCCCACTCCCTTGAATCATGGATGCATGTGATATGTGTCAAAGGCCTGTCTACTGTCAGTCATGTCATCCCAGAATGACAAACACTGGACAACCTCGTACTTACAGCAGGACATTGGTTCATTGTGTTGGTCAAGCAGTTGCCACTCCTAGCAAGGCTCATTGTGTTGGTCAAGCAGTTTCCACTCCTAGCAAGATATCACTGCGGGTGGTGGTATTGTGCTTGGTATAGGATGGTACATCTAAGGTGTCAGATATATGTAGAGCAGTGTTCCTGCTAACAATGATAACTACTAACACCAGAGCCCATTACAATGTGTTCCTTACATCTAACTGTAATAGCATGGCCACTGTGGCCTTCTGTGTTTAGAATCAGAGTGCATCCCAGACAGCCCTGTGCTACTAAGTGTATGAGCATGCCCAGCATAACCTTGTGTAGATGGACACATAGTGCATTCCGAACAGCCCTGTGCTACTAAGTGTGTGAGCATGCCCAGTGACACCTTGCGTTGGTTATGTGCCTCTGTGTATGGGCATGGCCATTGTAACCCTGTATAGTGATAGTAGTCGTCCATTCCACAGATGGGTATACTCCAGGTCAGGATGGATTCCTACTTTAAACACACAGGTTCACAGGTATGTACATCTTAACTGCCAGCATCCCTGTTGATGACCACATTCCTAGAAGGTCATATTGACAGCACTGAAATGTGTAGTCTGTGTGGCGCGACCCGTAACTATGTAGTATTGTAATAGTGATCTGCAGATAGGCAGGTGTTCCGTTCCCACCACTGGTGTGTGTGTGTGTGTGTGTGTGTGTGTGTGTGTGTGTGTGTGTGTGTGTGTGTGTGTGTGTGTGTGCCACCTTTGTTATTCCTGCTGTTGTCACCCACCTAGGCCTACACCTGTAGGTGTGCTGCAACCCAATATTCGCTGTAGCGTGTGCCCTAAAAGTGTATTGCTGCAGTGTGATATGGTAGGTAGGGGTTTGTATACAGGACATGGAAAGTGTGTGTTTGTCTGTCAGAGCCTGTGTAGAGGTGGCCGTGAGTGTCTTACCAATGGACATGTTGGGGAGCTGATTTTGTAGTTTTCCTATATGGTGTCCATCTTATGACACACTGGCCACCTCACAAGGAGTACAGCTGTCAGTCAGCCATGGGACTGTGTTAGCAAGCCATACCCCTACATCTGGCAAAAGGCCTGGTGAACAAAGTATGCAGCCCTACTAGCCTCTGGTATATGTCCCGCACCCATGTGCCATGCACAAACTAACTTGCCTAGGATATCCCGCTATGTTGCTAGTACCATGCATATTGATGACAGATAGTAGGCATGGTGTGAATGCAGTGGCCTGCAGAGGACATGGCACCCTGTACAGCGGTACAATAGGCACATATATGTGGACATTGTGTCTTCACTATGTTCCACACTGGATGCCTGCAACATATGTGGTGCCATGAAATGTCATCCATAGAGGCCATACAATGCTGTACACATGTGCCCTGTATGGACCCATGCCACTGACACCATGGAATACATGTATCATACTATCAATGCAGGTGTAGGGTTGACCTGCTCACTATTAGCAGGTTTCGCCACACCAGGCCAGTATTGGCATATCAGGGGATAACAGGCTGTGTACACAACATGTGCCTGCCAAACCAGGTACACCTGTACATGTCACTGTACAGTATTGTGGGACATGCACATCCCAGGCAATGTCCATGTGAAGGACTATCAAACACAGACATGGCATGCATTGCAAAGCTATGGCCATCCACATTGGTAACCAGGATGTCAGGCCAGATCATGCAGTACCCATCTGTGTGGGACATTGCAGACACTACACCCCTGCACTGCACACCATTGTCGGGTGATGCAATGGCAAGGATTACACCTCACCCAGCCTTATACAGCCATCTTGCACAGCCGAACACTACACACCCATGAAGCAATGCATACATGCATGCCAGTACTGGCACCTTGTGTCTGCGTGTAGGTTGTGATGCTCCCAATCACAGTCACTCCCAGTATAACCCTCGTTGGCATACCAACAGATGTCAAACACTTTCACATGCCCTAGCCCATAGAACCTCCAGATATCCCTTGTGGTGCATGTAGTCCTGTGCATTACTGCAGTGTGGCAAACTAAGTAGTTAGGTTGTGTTTGTGGCCCTGGCAAAGAGTGACAGTGTGTGTCCATTAGAGAGTGTGGTTGTGGTGACAATGGCATCCATTCACGTGGACAGCCATGTGTGACACACCTAATGTATGTCTACTATATCTCTGTTGCAGATGTCACTCACCTACACACATATATGTTCTTACAGCACAGCAATGTGTCGCCTTTGTTGCACATGTAGTAATGTCATGCACATGTAATAGTAATGAGTAGTCAGTCAGGGGTTTGACCCCTGTACTGTTAGGCGTGTGGCAGACGATGGTTAGGGTTAAGTCTCCAAGCCCTTCCCTGGTGTACTTTGCCTGTCCCATCCACATAATCTCTGGTGGATGTGAAGGAGGACACCTGCACAGCAGCAGCATGTGTGTTGTAAGTGATGGACATGGTCAGGTGATGGCCTCTGCACCTATTGCAGTCCTCCTCTAGCTGATTGCATGCGGTACAGCTGTGATGGTGTTCCCATAGCCATCCGCATGATAAACACAGTACACTATCTAGGGAAAACATGTTGTTATTTGGCCATGGCAGTCGCTGTGAGTGGTACCTGGATGTGGTGTTCTGACATCACAAATGATATCTGGATGTACCTCAAACATTTTACACAGTGGGAAATAGCCTAAAGACAGGAGGGTGATGTTCCACACATGACTACAGCATGTAAGTGTAGCTATGCTGCATTGGGACTACTGCCTGTTTAACATGTGTGTGGTAATGGCTATTCTGCATGTTATAATACAGACATGACAGTACTCTATTTATGAGGGACAGCCATCTGTAGGGCCATCTGTGAACTGGTCATTTTGTGCAACCATTTGTTTCCTGTGTTACACACTGAACACACATCTGTGCACAGCAGAAGGATAGTGTGAGGATTGCAGACAGTACATGATGATAGGGATGTGTTACTGCCATTGCATCCCTGACTGGACATGTGTTACATGAGACACTGGTATGACAGACACTGTCTGGGGTTCCCAGTGACAAGCCAATAATGGGCAACTGTTCATAGCTGCGGTCACATGTCTACTACACATTGTACAGATGGCATGCAGTATATATGCACGTGTTGTGCTCCCTCTGCAAATGTATACCATCTGATGTGTTGGGTTGATGGTGATATCTATGCTTACTGTTGTAGGTAATCCTGTATGCTGTTGTGTTGGGTTGATGGTGTTATCTATGCATACTGTCATAGGTAATCCTGTATGCTGTTGTCTATCACTAAGCCATATGTGGGTTTAAACTGCCACACCATACGCTGAATGGGTTGGGAGGTCCTGGAAGAACCTCCTGTTACACTTCAACTGACCATGGCACCAGGCACTAGCACCTCTGGGGCCCAGCCTTGGACATCAACCTCTGTTGGCTCTGCACCACCTTCTGGTGGTACCATCACTGAGGATGGAGAATGTCCTACCCTGGGAGCAGGACCAGACAGGTACATGTCTGTTGTTGTGCGGTCCTGGACGTGTTGCATTGGTGGCTCACTAAGGGGTTTCGAAGACAGATACGCCAGCTCACGGGCAGAGTGTCACATTTACATGGTGATGCTGCCCCTCCTGGACAGCCTCCAGCACTGCCTTCTTTGCAGCTGTTTAGGTGCAGTGGCAGTTGCCCATGGCTGGGGATCTCTGTCCCATTGTTGCCATGGGCTTGTGAATGCCGAACACCCATCCCCGTCTGGGGTGTATCCCCCCCACATGTGTCATATACCAACCCTGTATGCTGTCTTTTCTGTGATCCTACCCTACCTATCCTCCACGGCCATACCTACACTCTTTCCCCTACATCCTACCCTCACCTATGGAAACATAAGGCCAATCATCTCCTAGGACAACATCTGCCCTATACATAGCTGTCCATTTCACACACGTGCCCACTGGACACATGTAACCCTTGTAATATGCATCACAACATTCTCCTGTTATCTTTACCCCTGTCCCTCAGGCGCACGATCCTGGTATGCACATCACTCCTACATGGTCCAGATACACGTGATGAGGACGACCCCATTGTACACACAACACTACCAGTCCCTCTATGGTTACCCCATTTACATTTATCATGATGATGATGTTGCACACAGCACCTTGCAAGAGTACTGTTCACACTTAATGATTGCACAGGTACTGTTGTGTTAATGTACATTACATGCACAGAGTGATGTATACAGCCAATGTACAACTATTTGCATGTATGAATGACACATGTCTGTCTGAGGGAGTCTTGAGATCACATAGAACAACATCACTACATAATACAGGTATCACTGGTGTTACCTGTTTCATTGGTTTGTATTGCTTTGTTGCCACATGGTATGTTCCTGATATATCTCTATATATATATATGCACCTATATGATGGACATAAACACTCACATATACATCAACATGATGGGATACATTCCTATACTGTTGAATGACTGCACTGTATGATATGTTTGTGGTACTGTCGGTTGTCTGTATATCTGCCATGGCGTATTGGTAATTCACATTAACTGTGTGTGCAGGGTCCTGGTTCTGACCCTTGCAGAGGACGTTTATTTGGTTGCAGGGCAGAGCAAGGCCATTGGATATGGAGGGAGTAAGGCACATTAAAGCAGTTGGGAGTGGTTGTGCGTGGGTTTGCGCGGTGTTAAGCACTGCTGACCTCTGGTTACAGCTTCTTACACTTGGTTAGCCTCTACATTGCTTTACCAGTGCAATACTCGCATACTGGTAGCCAAACACGCTTACACCCGCTCTCTCCTGCACTTGCAAATGCACCGACATTGGTGCTTGCATCTGTCACTCACACCCCTGGGTGGGATCGAGGACCACAGTATTACCTTGTGATGCCTATTACATCGGACTACATGACTACAGTATTGGGAATGGCTGCCCATTAGGCGACGGTATGGCATTCGACTGTACAGAATCAGCGGCCTGTCCAGTGAATTAATCATATTATTTGTGTGTTCCTCATACAATCTGCTCCCATCTGGCTGATACATGGGAACTGAAAGTCTTCAATACAGACAAGTAATTGGGTTTTGGGAGCCACATCTGTCGGCAGAGTCATGCTACCGCATACCTATTATAGGTTTGCCACCTTTTCAATTGGCCAAGGTGGGACTATAGGGTTAACACCTG
>NC_056745.1:706216104-706231104 GCF_019279795.1 Protopterus annectens | reverse complement strand
CATGTTCCTGGTCTTATCATCTACTAGCAAAATATGCCAGTTGTCTTCAACAGCCTTTTTAACTTACTTGTTTTATATTATTACCAAAGGGCAGTACTAAATTTACAGAATATTTATCAGGCATTACATTCACTGATGCTTGAGTTCTACTAGAATAATAAGGTCTAGCATTACCATTCCTATTCTCATATACTTGATTACATATACGTTTTACATCAGCTTCTGCATACCCTCTGGTCACAAAGTCATGTTTAAGGTGATCAAATTCTTCATACAAAATAGTATCTTCACAACAGAGGCATGCTAATCTCAATGCTTGTCCCTTGATCACATTATTAAACACCAATGGATTATGCATGCTATCACGATGCAAAAAAGCTGGACGATAGCATGGTTTCCTGTAAATCCTAGTCCTAAACTCAGTCCCTTCCTTGTATATGTTAACATCTAAATAGTTTATACTAACATTGGAATATTCCATGGTGAATTTTAAAAATTCACTCGAAGAATTAAATTGAGTATGTAAATCTATCAACCCACTAACATCACCTTTATATAACAAGAAAAGATCATCCACAAAACGTCGATGGAAAATAATATTATGACTAGTACTCAAGTTATTTTTCTCCCATGCTATCATAATAAGATTAGCATATGAGTTAGCACAACTCGTGCCCATGGCAATACCCTTCTTTTGCTTGAAAAACCTGTTCTGAAAAACAAATACATTATTATCAAGTACTAATTCAAGAAGGAAACATAAAAAGTCTGCCTTACTAACCTCCATTGATACCTCATTAACTAATAAATCATGTAATATTTTTAAACCGGCCTCATTGGGTATACAAGTAAACAATGCTTCAACATCCATTGTTACCAACATTAATTCGCCAATATTTATATTTGTTTGTGTAAATTCAAATAAATCTTTTAAAAAATGCTCTGTGTCTTTCAGCACATAATTAAACAACAATAAAATCTTTTTTAATTCGTGATCCAAATAAATTGATATAGCTTCTGTTGCCCAACCTGCCCCCGCCACTATGGGCCTAAACTTAGGCTGGGTAGGATGTTTGTGAATTTTGGGCAGACCATGCAGTCTAGGTATTACAGGGTGTTCTATCAAAAAATAATTATAAAGTTCATTAGTCAAAACGTGCATATTTCTACAATACTGTAAAGAATTAAATATGTTATCAAGCATGTTCATTATAACGGGCATATTAACCTCCTCATATGCTGCACTGTTAAGCATTTCAAACATAGTATCATAGTAATATATTGCATCCATTATAACTGTGGGTCCACCTTTATCAGATGGTCTTATTATTATATCCATATTATTTTTCAAAGTATTTAGTGCTTCAAATTCACCGCTACTTAAATTAGGTACTTTATCCCTAGTGCAAAAATCATAACTATTATATACACTGTTCTCAAATGCTTTAACGAACGTTTCTATATTGGCAGGTAAATGGGGTAAATATGAGCTTTTCTTTTTTAAACAAGGAACATTTGACAATTCATTACATCCAAACATTTGTTTCAGAGCTAAATTTCTAGCAAACATATGTACTGAAATTACTGCATCACAAATATCTACATTACTGGTAGGTATAAACCCCAAACCTTTGTTTAAAAGTTCTGTTTCACACTTATTTAGAATATACTTAGATGTATTCCATATTAGACCACTTGGGTCCACATATATTTCATGTATGTAGGTATATATCTATACACACATATGTGTGTGTGTGTATATATATATATATATATATATATATATATATATATATATATATATATATATATATATATATATATTACATCTGTACATACAAGCATACATTTCCTATGCTAGGAGCTGCTTACACCCACGCAGGCGCACTCGCCTATGCTTACTGTGCATTACATATGTTTACTGCTGCTTATTTGTGCTTACTTGTGCCTTATTCATTATGACAGTACCACTTTGATTGAAGGGATCTGGTTAATAGTCCCATGCGATACACACATTCACTTTTACATGTTTAAATGTCAGCTTTACAGCAGAATGACATTCATTCCACAAGGAAAATGATATGTGCTATAGTCGAACTTGAACCGTGAATGCCTGTTCGTTAGGAGGATGCTCTAACCACTACACTATTGGTGTTCTGCTTCATTTATATGTATACCCATGGTTCATAGTTACCCGTACACATGCCTCAATACTTCACTTACACAGCAGTCATCCATTTTCCTGTTGGGAAAACCACACTATTACACATGCGCCATTCCCTACTGCTCTGGACCCGTGCCACATGTTGACTCACTCCAAGTATATTCAGACCTCCAAAGCCTATAGTCCTGGCACATATGTGTGTTTGATTGTCAGGGTGTTCATGTGGTCATCTTGGTTTAGGCTTGTCTGACTGGGAACCGAGACTGCCCTGTACCTAGTTGAAAGTCAGACTTAGCATGTGGACATTGTTAGTTCCACTTTTAGCATCCTACCTGTGGTTGGGGATGCAGAGTTGTGCTCACCTCTGGCTAACCAGGTATAGCAGCACTAAATATTATGGAGGGGGGGTTCCTCTGCTGTTTCCCTTCACATTTGTTATGACTGCTATATTGTGACCATGTTCATTCTTCATATATATATATATATATATATATATATATAAATATATTGGTCTGTACATACTCATGCATATACACCTACATGCTTCTTTACATTTCCCATACCGTTGAGTCACCGCCACTTACCGTCACACATACACACTTGCATACCCCCCTTACGTCTATGGTTGCCACCTTTTCAAATGGCCAAAGTGAGGCATTTTCGGGACACACATCAGATTTTACAGGCTGACACATACCCATGGTCAGTACAAAGGTTAGAACTTTACTTTTTTGCCTAAATGAAAGCTTATTCTTGTAGCAGTTTAGTTGCTTATTCTGTTTTTTGTAACATTTAAGTATTTTACATACAGAAATAACCATTTTATGCAACTGTTACATTAAATATGGGACATATAATTATTTCCTACAATCTCAGGACATTTGCCATTGTATTATGTTTGGTCAGGACACAACTTCCCAAAAAGGGACTGTCCCTCGCAAATTGGGACAGGTGGTAACCCTACTTATGTCTGCTTTAAAACGCCTTAATCACCCTATATCTGACTGCCACTATGCGTATGTGTAAGGTATATATTCCCGATAATACACGTGGGGAGACGTGCATCATGGTCAGGTGTTTAATCCTGGTTCATAGGTTCTGCAGGACCGGCTGGAGGCTGAGCAGGGTTGTGGACAACTACTGCTCATACAACTTGTGTCTAGATGTCTACAGGACTGGACATCGTGTCATGACACCAACTCTAATGTTTAGAACAGATACTTATCCCATAAGGGATATCCAAAAATTATGGGGACCAATGACCTTGATTCTTTTGGTATTATGAAAATGAGGTAGGGTTATACATGCAAGGGATAAATAATTTTCAATCTTGAGACTGCTTAGGGTGAGACTGCCTACTAGATATAAGTAGGGGTCACTATGTGCAGATATGGCTGCGCCAAGCTAGCAGCCAAAGTATGGATGGTTTCGGTGGACGTTCAGGAAGGGGGGGGGGGGTGCTGTGGAGGGGATGATGGGTATTCAGTTATGTATCCAGGTGTGTTGGGGTTGGATGGCTCAGTTCAGGCCAGACCATTATGTGGGTATGTGCCGGTAACATTTCTGTACATGTGTATCACACATTTTAATGTTCATATGTTTGTGGCATTGTGTTCTACAGTATGGCCTGTCAGGTTGTATTGTTGATGTAAATGTTTGTTCTTTGGTTTTCTTTCTGATTCACCCACTGCTCCCTCGTACACCTCCAGTTCACCTATTGTGCATCCAACCCAGTCTCCCCTTGGTGAATTATCACATTACCCGTCACCCCCCACCCCCATATTCCACACACACACCATCCATCCCTTCTCTGGTTGATGGCCCATTGCACAGTCAACAGAACACATTGCGTACACTACATATTTCTGGTACCAATATGGTTGTGAGGACTACCCTAGCATTTTTGATCTTCCACATGCATACACGCAAATACTTATCTTTCATGACATGGCAGGTAGACCTGGGTAACAGCCGTTCATCTTTGGGCTGTCCTTACAAAGACGACTTGGACCGTGAATGGGCAGATATTGAGGGAATGCTCTGACCTTTGGTAGGGTTGCCACCTTTTCATATGACCAAAATGGGACATTTTCGGGATGCACATCAGAATTTACAGGCCAACACGTACCCACGGTCAGTACAAAGGATAGTACTTTAGTTTTATGTCTAAATGTAAGCTTATTGTTGTATTAGTTTAGTTGCTTATTCTGTTTCTTGTAACATTTAGGTATTTTACAAACGGAAATAAGTATTGTATGGGACTAGTCCATAAAATATGGGACATAATTATGTCCTACAATCGCAGGACATTTAACATTTATAATGGTTTTGGTATGGACACAACTGCCCAGAGGGGGACTGTCCCTCACAATGTGGGACAGGTGGTAACCCTAACCATTGGGCTAGGCTTAGCAAATGGCGGTGGTGTGCTAACAAGCTGTGTTTCGCTTCCACTTGGTATAACTATCAACACTACAATGGAATACGGGCACAGGGTTTTATATGTCATTTGTTCGAGGGACGGGACTCAATATTCAGCTACGTGCCCTTGTGTTTACTTTTTATTTTGGTGTTCACAAAACTGTCTTGTATGCTTTGCATGCATTTCACTATCCATGGACACTGACAGGAGTAATTATTATTAGAGGCAGGCTGGACTAGTCAGCATTTTAGGTTGCATGTATGCAGTAGACATGTTCACGCCTCCGTGCATCGCTTAGACACACCCCCTGCACTCACGCACATTTCCTATGCACGTGGACATTGCGGCAGCACGCCTTCATTAATATGCATGTGGTGCTGTGCCATCTCTACGCCGCACAGTCGGTGCAAGGCTAATGCCGTCCTTGCACCGAGCTTCCTGAATCCTGGGGTTTGTTTCATAATACAGTACGTTTTATGGTTATGTTAAAAGAACTATACAGAAAGTAGGTATCACAATGCAATTTTCCCTAAAAGGAAACATCATAACAGATTATGGATGCAGTCATTCTAGTAAATGGTTTATGCTAGGGGTAAGTTTCTTTAGTAACTTCATTGTAAAGATGAAAAAAAATGATCATCATACTACATTAATGTAGTCCATACACAAAATTCTGGTCACAAAATTCCTATCTCTCTTTCATTTTCTTTAGTTTCCTCATAACATTTGAATAATACTGTAAATATAGTGTATCCCTATAGGTTTACTGAATGCACTGAAACAAACTTGACTTTTCATTTAAGACAGTGCCATCCTCTTTTTACTTTTGTTTTCAAGTGATTTATGTTTCAAACACATTTCTGAACTGGGTGATGTTTTACAATTAATATTAATTGGAAATTCTACTGTAGCTTGCTTGTGTGGCCAAATCTTGTTCCTGTGCACATGTTCAGAATGTATCCACACCTAATGGACTTTTCCTGGATTTCTATTGGTTATAGATGGTTTTCTGCATCATATGATTTTGAGCAATAAGACTGGTGACACTGACACAATTCTGTTACACATGAAATCCACATGGCAAACAAGATAAAGTGCTAATGATCACTGGGGCCAATAATCAATGCATTCTGAAACCCTTCCTAGAAACAAAAGGCACTTAATTGTTTGTTTTATGTCACAAACATCTGTATATAAAGCACATGAAAATGCTTTTGACTCTTTTAATGGCACAAAGAGTTGCTTCCTGCTGCCACTTGTGTTTCTGTGGTCAAACAGGTAGCAGCTTGAGTTCATCTTGTCCAAGTATAAAGTGGAAAAAACTGGAAATGACAACCAAGGAACACAATATGCATGTGGGGAGTGAGGCTAAAAACCAAAAGATTTGTGTGGGTATTATTATGAAAAATGTAAGCCATCAGGCTCATACTGAGAGCAGAGAACAAACATGGAGTAGTGATGTAAAGGGTTAGATTCTAGAGACAGTAAGGTGATAATTCTGTTTTCAGACAGCAATGAGGTCACTGCTAGTGTAAATCTGAAAACATTCTTGGAAAAGAAGAGGTCACAGTGCTGGAAAGGGTGCAGAAGCCTTCCTTCAAATGAGACATTAAACTGAGGTCCCATCTGCCTGAGTTGGTTGTAATTCAGGTAAATGTATAAGACTTCATGAAACCTATTAAACGAGAAGGGAAAGTTCTCTGGTGCCTTGGTCAAATTTCATCTAGTCAGTATGAATTAATCCAGACATCCATTCACAATCCCTTTTCCTGTTTTTACATATGGGGTTGAGGTGCTGCTTCAACAGTGACAATCAACTAGAGTCAAAAATCACATTGGATTTCCCTGAAAAGGGACCTCTGGTCTAACAGGACTAAGTTGGTCAACATAGCCTAAAATAAAAGATACACAAAAATAACTTGTTGGGGTGAAAGGAAAGGAAGGCAAGACATACAAAGAAATATAATAGATTACCTTGTTTTTGGAAAGGAAAATTGGCAAAATGAGATAACTTTATATGGCTATCTAAGATACGAAGCATCAAACATGATGGAATAATATTTGAAAGGAATATAGGGTATGAAATAGGGATCTGACCATCAGATCAAAGAAAGCAGTTTATGAAAGCCAAAAGGAAGTATTACTTTACAATGAGGAAAGTTGACAGGTAGAAATAAATACCAGAATGCATAGAAGTATTTAAGAACAATGAAGCCTTTAAAGTAGCAATGGATTTTTAGAGGAATGGCAAGGAAAGGGTAACAGGCATCAGCATTAGCTGCAACATTTTGTGACTGATGAAAGACATATAGGCCCCCAAATCCAGCAAGCCCTGCATGGAGTGCATGATTAGTGTAAGAGGTAATGTTGGCAAAATGGCGGCCGAGCGATCCACGTAGATACTCGTTTGATGTGCACGAGCACTCTTGCACTAGTCCTGCACGTTCCCAGATCCTGTATGCAAATTACCGCATTTGCAGGTGAAAACCATGCAAATGAGGTAAATCTGCTTTCTGCGAAGCTGGAATCAGGCCATGCAGGACTAGCGTAATCTGCAGAAATGTACTTGGTTAGTCCAATATGCACGTATATACAGACAGTGCACCTGCCCCATGTTCCCCAATTGACACCTGCACCACATGTGGTGCCATCACATTTGACCTAAAATGGGCATACCATGCCTGACAACATGCCCTGTATGGACAGATGCCACTGACACCAGGGAATGATGATTGCATGCTATCAGTGTAGATGCAGAGTAAACCTGCTCCCCATTACCGGTTCTTGCTACAGGTGGGCAAGATTGGCACATATGATAATCTGTGTTTACAACATGGGCCAGACACCCCAGGTACAGTTCCACATGTCACTGTACATGGTTGTGGGAGTTGTGCACATCCCAGACACCGTCCATGCCATGGACTAAGGAACACATACATGGCAAGTGATGCACAGCACTGGCCACACACAATAATCACCCAGGTGACTGGATGGGGGATACAATACCCACATGTGTGGGCAAATGTGGAAACTACAGCCCTGAGACACAGTGCAGGCCATTGTTCATGTGGCCTGATGCCAAGGTATACCCATCACCTACCCTTGTATAGCCTGCTGCCACAGTCAACCACTACACACCCGTGCAGACATGCACCCATGCATGTCAGTAATGGCACCCTGTGTGTTTGTCTGTGTGTTGTATGGTGCGTATGTTCACATCCACACTCACTACAACCCCCATGGGCATACTGAAGCATGCTGTCTGATGTCAGACACCTCCTCATACCCTTTGTCCATACAACCTCCGTATGATCTATGTGGTGCATGTGATACCTGCACAGTGATGTGTTGTGAAAATCCTACTACTGATGAGTTGTACACCTGGCCCTGCCAAGTGTGTCAGTGTGTGTGTGTCCCTGTGAGAGTGTGGCTGTGTTGACGGTGGCACCTGTTAATGCGGACAGGCATGAGTACATTACCTACCATATAGCTACCATATCCCTGTTGCAGATGTCACTCACCATCACATGTATATTCTGAGGGCTACACAATAGGTAACCCATGTGGTGCATCCAATAACTGCATTGAACTGTGATAGCACTACATAGTTGTCAGGGGGTTGATAACCTGTGCTGGTAGGTGTGTGACACAATCAAGCTACAGTTTTACTCTCCCACCCCTCCCTGACATGTCTTTTCCTCTTTCTGCCTCTCCCACTCCCTCTCTGGTGGATGTGGAGACATACACCTCCTTTGCTTAGGCAGCAGCATGTGTATTTTAAGTGATGCTCATGATCAGCTGATGGCCTCTGCACGAATTGCAGCCCTCCCCTAGCTGATTGCATGTGGAACAGCTGTGGTATCATTCCCATAGTGAATTGCATGGAAACACTCCAATATCTAGGAACATCATATTGGTGTTGGCCCTTGTCATTCACTGTGAGCAGGAACTAGATCTGTTGGTTGGCAAACAGCATCTGAGCTGGACTGGGAATTTACCTCTAACAACATACACTATGGAAACAGGGCAACACACAGGAGGGGGATGTGCCTGACCTGACTAGAGACTCTAAGTGTTGCTATACTGCATGTGGAGTACTGTTGGTTTAACAGAGTGTGTGTGTGGATATGACTTTCCTACATGTCTCCATACCTGTCATGTCAGTTTCATGTTTATGTGGAATCCCCATCTGCAGAGTAATCTGCAGACAGGGCAGTGTGTTGTGCCTTTTGTTTCATGTGTTACCAAAGGAGCATCTATCTGTGGACTGCAGACGGTAGTAAGAGGATTGCAATCTGTAGATGGTGAAAGCCGTGACAGTTACTGGCTTGTTATCCCTCATAGGACATATGTTGCCACAAACCCTGTTACAACAGTAAATGTATGAGGTTATCACAGCAACCCTGTGTATGTGCTGCCAGCCACAACTCTGTCAACCTGTGTACATATGTCATGCATGACGTGATGCATATGTGCTGTACACCATAATTAGTGTCATCATATCTGCTAACAAGCCAGTGAGATATCAGACTGCTTCACATGTTATGTACAGTAGGGGGTATATTTGATGACATAACATGGACATTCTGTGGATGTTTGTACAGTCCTTTCTGTGTGTGGGATCAATGTTACAGACAGCAGGTAGCAATACCTATTACTGGAGAACCGGCGCACTCAGGACAGCTACATATTTGTAGGAGGTTCAGGAACTACAGACAGAGTGTGAGTAGAGTTGTGTTATGTTTTGTATAGTACTGGTGTTACAGGGTGTGTGTGTACATACTACTTTACCTTGGAATGCATTCTGTCTGCATAGCTCTCAACTGTGGGCCTATCCTCTTGGTGGCCAGAGGTGTGCCTATCATGGCTACATCCATTCCTATTTCTAACCACAGTTCCCTGACTAAGGGTATGTTGCAGACCATCCTGTAACACCAGCGACTTGCTTAGTGTATGGCAACAGTTCTCCACATTTGTGCCTGTGTTCTAGCCTCTGTCCTCCACCTACATATCAAGCTTTGCACATATGACATGCTGGGGGGGATGTTCCGTAGTGGGCTGAGAGTATATCACACTGCTATTGCTGCCATCAGTCCACTTCTGTTGTATTCTCCACACATATGGCGGGGCTGGGGCCATATATGTGTGGGTGTCACCTACATAATACATGTGTGCTCTTATGCACTCCAGAGGCTAGTGTATGTAACAGTGGTGTATGGCTCTGCATTACTGAGTCTGGGGGGAGCACCATAAATGATCTAGGCTGTTAAATATGTGGGGGTATCAGGGGTGAGCTGCCTTAAGGTATCTGGATGTAAAGTGCCGTATACTTCACCTATATTTACATTACTTACATATATTGGGTTAATGCAAACCTACTGCCTCATGCCATACAGACTGTTCTGTTTGTCAGTGTGCATGTGATGGTGTCAATTATGCCTTGTTATGTCACAGGTACAACCCATTTGGTCACATGATGTCTTTAGCACCCACTGCTGTTGTACAGAGTGTAGATAGAGGCTGCTGAATTATACACCTGCATTACATACTGTTGATCGTTTGGTATCCTGTGGTCCAGTCTGTCCTTAGTATTGTACAGTTTGAAGGGCTTGGCCTGGACAGCAACAGTTGTGAACCTTTCCAGACTATTGTAGTAGTATAACTGTTTCACGGTTGCATTCCTCTGTTTATATGGATGTCTCTGTCTGAACAGGTATATGACATGGCATATAGAACTGTAATACTACACAATGAAAGGTATTCCATTTCTGAAAACCTGTGTGTGATGTTTTCCCTATGACCTCTCTGTGGGTATATGTTGCAGACAACAATTGTCATTTGTATGGGTGATCCATACAATGTCCAGTTGTTCAGGTGTTAACTGTAGGCACAGTGGCTGTTCCATATTGTGTGCACCTTCTACATATGTATCTTACTGTACATATATCTGCGTGTGTATGTGTAGTCACATGTATATCCATATATATATATACGTATATATATGTGTGTGTGTGTATCTGTATCCTGGGGATGTTGATGGCTTCCTCATTTTACATTACCTATGGGAGGCAGACTGTACTGCATGATATGTCATCAATACCAGCCTGACATCATACAGGTAGATGTAGTACTGTTAACATCCTGTGCCCATGTCGTGTCAGGTCCTGGTTATGGGATCTGCAACACTAGGTAGTGTATTGCAGGGCGGATGTGTTTGGCTGTGGGGGGGATGCCTAGTTGTACAAGACATACAGTGTGTGGTGCCTCTCAACCTCATTAACTGTGCATGTGGACATATGTGTGTCTGTTAATCTGCCATTGCTATCTACAGTTGTATGGCCATATATACCGATATAGATATATATATCTGCTGACATATGTATAACTATGTCCGTATATACCTACATAGATGTATATCTGTGTACACATACATAACTTGCTGTGTATATATAGACATATAGGTGTAGACACATATATGTGTCAATGTAGGCATTTGCATGTACATTTGCTTATATATGGTAATATATATGTATATAGTGTTAGAAATATATATATATATATATATATATATATATATATATATATATATATATATATATAGATAGATATGTTGTACCAGTTTAGATATTAATATATTTAAACATAGATACATCTAGATGATGGTATGCATTCTCTGTACAGTTTTATGACTGGACTGGATGCTTTAGATATTGCCCTGACTTTTTACAGTTGTATTGGCTTACTGTTAAACTATTATAGCTGTGTTGCGGAGGGTCCTGGGGGTCAAGAACTGCATGTGCTGGATACTGCGTTGCACAGCATATCTGTTATGGCTGTGGTGGGGAGGAACATAGCAGTCATCACCAGGCCTCCCTCATTTGAACCCCCCACCCCCATTAACTGTGCATAAGGTCAGTTATTTTGTGGGGAGGTTCCGATTGTTTTTTCTACTTGGAGATGCAATTCACATGTCTATATATATATATATATATATATATATATATATATATATATATATATGTATATATATATATATATATATATATATATATATATATATATATATATATATATATATATATATATATATATATATATGTGGTCATATTTATCTATCACCTATATACCATTGATGTGATATGATTTATGTGTGAGTCATACATTTATATGTGCCTGTGTATCTCTCTACATTTACAGATCTATAACTGTCCATATGTCCATGCATGATTGGCTCACAATATTGGCTTGTCACACATTCGTCTGGCCAATTGACGTGGATGAAGTCAGGCATGTGGTCAGTCAGGAATGATGATACATTAGAGTTTCAGACTTCATGTTGCTCAGATTATGTGTATTACAACAGATCACTGATTAACTAGCAATGTTTTACATGTATAAGAACAATATTTCACATTTATCCCAATTTGTACCCCCACTTTTGTCACACTGTGTCCAGAATGTTTGCAATAAGAGATTGAGTGTTATGATATTCGTACAATTCCCCTTATGCAGACTGACTGTGCTGCATGATATGTCTGGGAATACTTGGGATTTATGTATAACCGACATGGTGTAGTGTTAATTCACTATGGTTGTGGTATGCAAGGCCCTGCGTTTGGGCCTTGCAGTGGCTGTCAATTTTGTTGCTGGGTTGAACAAGGGAGGTGGCATACAGGGTGATTAAGGCACTTTAAAGCAGTTGTAAGTGTGTTTGCATGACGGTAAGCATTTTGCCAACTGCAGGTAACATCCAGTTACACCAGGTTAGCCTCGAAATTGCTTACTTTGTGTACACAGTGCTTACCGTCGTGCAAACACAAACCTCTGGTTACATATGCTTACAGATAGTTTGCATCAGATTTGCTGAGCCTGTAAACTTAAACTCGCTTACTAGTGCTGACATATGCTTACTACAGCTTATTGCTGCTTAACCTAACTACTGCTTTATGCATGATACTGGCACCTCACATGTGCATTTCCTGCAGTACTCCAGTTTATATATATATATATATATATATATATATATATATATATATATATATATATATATATATATATATATATATATATATATATATATATATATATATACATATGTTATTCCATGGGTTATGCAACATACATATTACTCATAACGTGGTTTGCCATGGGAAATGGTATGTTTCAGTTCCTTCCCTGTCCCCCCCCTTTTTCTCGCTGACATCCACAGGCTGGTCCCATCAGAATGGGTTCATGCAACCCCGGCACACCTCAGTCCATAATGACATACCCATCATTCCCACCCCCCATTCCTCCTCCACATCAATCATCCTTCCTACAGGTTCCAGCTGAATCTCACCACACCACTACACATTGCCCACTCTCCACTTCTTGGGACCCTTCGTGTAAGTTGTCCCAACACATGGATCTTCAGGCTTCCCACACATTTAGTCCATGAACATACATAACCTTCTTTGCTTACCTTTGAGGCATGGTACATTACTCCAAAGATTCTTTTTAGCAGAATTTTTGGGGTCGTCCTGCCAGGGACGAACATGCATTTGTTTAAGATCAGACTTAGCAGGTTGACACTGTTTCTCCCAGTGGTAGTATCCTGCCAGTAGTCTGGGAAGCAGCGCTGTGCTATGCTTAGCGGTGCTTATTATTTAATTTGCATGATATTTGCCTTTTGGCATTGATTTCCCCTTCATCACTTTTTATATATGTGTCTTGTATCCTTGAGACATGTGTACGTACTTTATGGGGTCCTGGGAACTTCTACATTTAATTACAATAACACCTCACATCTGGACTTACTGCAGTACTCCAGTTCACATATGTATGTTCTGTAGTCAGTTATAGCACATATGACTGTATACTGATACCTTTCTCAGGTTCAGCTTGGTTATACTATGGTGAGGACATGTTTACTAGTACCTCATTCTTCTCTGCTTCTGTGATGGCTTGGTGGATAGCTACTGTGACTATGGTGTATAGGGTTCATGACTTGCATGGCTGTCTATTTTGTTGCTGGGCTGACAGAGGACCATTGAATACAGAGTGATAAAGGCACTTTAAAGCAGTTGTAAGGCTTTAAGCCCACTTACTAGTGCATACATATGCTTACTATTGCTTATTTATGCTTACACCTGCTTACTAGTGCCTTATTCCGTCTGACACTGATACATCACATGTGCATTTCTTGTGGTACTCCAGTTCATATATATATATGCTTTTTAGTGGGTTTTGCAACAAAACTATTGGTTATAACATGCTTTGCCATGTAAAATAGACTGTACTACAGTGGGACTCAAAACAGAAATGCCTGCTCATTGGTCGGATGCTCTACTCACTACACTATTGCTGTTCTACTTCATTTGCATATTTCTACCAGAATGTCATACCCATGTTTCCTTCCCCTGGCCCCCGAGCTCAATGTACACAGCCTCCATCCATTCTTCAGTTGCTAACCCAGCCATACCACACCTCCACACATTGCCCTCTGCACGTCTCAGTACTCTTCCAGTATACTGTCTCGACCCAAGCTTCTGCAGGCTCTTCATCTGTTTAGTCCATGTATGTATGAGCCTTCCCTTGATCCTCCTCTGATACTGGTGAAAACACCGATGTGACTTACAATTTTTGGTTCATCCCACCAGGGATGGACCTGTTGTTGTGTCAAGAGTAGACTTAGCTGGTCTACACTGTTTCTCCCACTGATAGTATCCTGGTAGGGGGTTGAGAAGCAGCAGTTAGCTCACTCACCTGGCCAGCCTCGGGTTCCACGGAATTGATGCCCCAGGTGTGACATTCTGTGCTTGAAGCACGCCCACACGTCCTCACAGAGTGCAGCATTTTTCATGATTCTCTTCAGTATTATGCAAGACTACTGTTCTCACAGTATGATTGGACAGGCACTGTTCTTTGATACACATAGACTGCTCAAAACACTGAGATTGAGCAATGTACACATGTTTGCTGGTATTAATCTACATACTTACATACATTTCCTATACTGTTGAATGACTGTGCTGGATGATATGTTTGTGATAACAGCAGCTGTATGTGTATCTGCCATGGCTTAGTGGTAACTCACTTTGACTATAGTGTGCAGGGTCCGGGGGTGGCAACCTGGGAGTGCAGATTATTTTGTTAATGAGCACGATGAGAGCTGTTGGCTACAAAGTGACTAAGACACTTTTGAGCAATTGTAGGTGGGTATGCAGTGATTTGTGCAAGGCTCAGCATTGCTGACCTCTGGTTACGGAGTCTTACACTGAGTTAGCTTCTACATTGCTTAATCAGTGTAGGTATTGCTTACCCCCACCCAAACATGCTTAAACCCGCTTACTCCTGCATACCCTCACGCTACTTTATGTATTTAGTTTACATTTGTTGACTGGGATAATCCGACTGGATGTTTGTCCATTTTCAG
>NC_056745.1:706201104-706211104 GCF_019279795.1 Protopterus annectens | reverse complement strand
TACACCCAAGTTGTTAATGGAATTTCTTCTTTTCCAATTATTAAAATCACCTCTTCTGATGCTAACAAAACTTGATCAAATATTTTAAGCATAAAAGTATTACAATTCTGGCACATAATGTTGTGTTTCAATAAAGCATTTTTATTTTTGCTTCCTGTTAACAGCTTTCTGTTGCTCTCCCCAACATAAAGACTTTCACAAGATGAATTGGAAGCAATGTAAATTATTCCAACAGCATTACAATTAAAATGTACAGATGGTCGAGTCTGGCCAGCCTATATGAAGCAAATATGCATCAGGATGTATACTAACATGTCTGCATACAGAACATTCATTGCAGTGTATGTACAATTTGATATATTGGTTACCATTTGGTTTAATAAAGGAGAGATAGTTTTTAGCAGCTGCTTTAAACTAATATCTTTTTTATTTACAAATAATTGGGTAGTCTCAGAAATCTTGGGTAGCTCTCTATTATCAAGTATAACCTTGCAGTTGTTCATCAGATTTCACCACTATCCACAGATGGACAAGCTAAAAGCACACAAAATTTCTGCTGTATTTTTTAATTCTTTTATGACATCACCACACTTTAAAATAAGTTAAAACAAATCTATTTACTCTAGCAAAGCTACTAGGTATGAATTCCACCAAATTGCTCTGCTATCTTCTTTCAATGAGCATTTCCCTTTAAAGTTTTATTCCTCCTTGAAAATATTTCTCATCAGAAGTGAGTTCTGAAGTTGTAATGCATTGACTTTTGTCCACCATAAAGCATGAGTCATGTATTTTAGCATGCAAATAATTACTAATAAAAGTGGATTTTCAGTGAATTATAGAATTAAAGGCCCTAACCACAGCAGTAAAAGAAATATCAATATTTTGTCTACCAGCTAACTCCTTGCAAATGAAAGAAATGAATAACTATCTTCCATCTTCTTTTTAAAAGCTTCAAATTCATTTACTGTGCCATAATAATAATAATAATAATAATAATAATAATAATAATAATAATAATAATAAACAATTGCTAAAACATTTACAAAACTTCATGCATTTAAAAAGTTCAAATTTGTATAAGGTTTCATGCTTCCAGCAGGCCAAAACTAAATCAGCAAAATAGGAGGACACCAAAGTCCCCATAACTGCACCTATTGTTTGCTTAAATATCCATCTTAAAGTTCCTTTCAAAATCAAGTCAAGTAAAAAATAAAGTAAATGTACTTATTATTAATTTTATAAAACTTAGATAAATACAGTCTGACAAACTCAGACCCATCTTCTTGTGGAAAGCACATATATAGTAGCCATGAGAAAAAAAAAATTCCAATAATTCAACTTTTGCAAGCACACATAAAAATCATGACTCCTGTATAAAAGAAGGATTTTTTAACTATTTATTTAACTATATTTTTTACCATTAAGTCTAAAGGGTCTGTCATAGCCCCCCCCCCCCACCGAGATGCAATTGGTAAATGAGGTGGGACAAATAAATCTTTATATATTTAAAAGCAAGATTTCTTGTAAGAGCTTGAACTTTTTACATATGTGAAGTTTAAACCTTTTATCGACAATTTTTTTTTTATTTGGGATGATTTTGAAGTTCTTAAATGGGAGGTAGAAGTGACATGTCCTTTTCTTTCATTGATCATTTGGCAGACAAAGTACAGTTTTAGGATGTTGATTTTTTTTTAATGCTGTAGAAAGCAATTTTAATTGTTGAGTTAATATAAAAATTACTTTCACAGACTAATAGCTACTATCCCCCACTTTATAAACCAAAATGTCATAAAAAAAGACAGTTTATTAGAATTTCTGCATTCCTTTTGGATAAGAAATACTTTCAACAAGAAATCAGATGCTGTTGTTTTTAAAGTCATCAGGAAGCAGGTAAATGTGCTCAAAAGCTTTATTAAGCTAGCAGTGGTGTGCATTCAATCTAAAACAAAGTTGTATCTGTAACAGGTATGATACATGGAACAAGTTAATTTCTCTATTAAGTATAACAGGTTTTAATTCATATAAGAAAAATAACGTTTTGTGTGATTTGACATTTGGAAATTCTTTTCTGATTGAACATTTTTGAATAACTATTTAAAAAAAGTTGTTTCCATGGACAGAACATAATTTTTCTGGACTTAACATTTCATACAAAAGATGCCTTTTCTTGCAGTTTAGAACTGCAAATATTACTGAACTGTTGTTCAACAGTATTTTGGCACATGCTGTTTTGTTATTCATGAAATTAAAAAAAAAACTTGATGACAACATATTTGGATTGGTAGCTGCGAACTCTTAGTTGCATTATATAATGAAGGCGAAATTACATCACATTTTGAGTGGTATTATACTAAACCGAGATAAGGCATACATGGAATACAGGCATACCTCTCAACATCTTAGCAGAAGCAATCTGAACAAAGTAAAAATAATGGTAAGACAAAGGCTCAAAAATAGCGACAAATTTTATTAAATATTGCTCTTTTAAACTTGGTAAAAAAAAATGTTTGTGTTGACACACATTCTCTGAAGGATGTAAAGTCTGAAATTAATGTCAATCATTATTTAGATACTTCAAATCTCAATGATTTGCCAGAAAAATACAAATTTTATTAGGAACAGACCAAAAATATGAGTCAAAAGTCTGGACATTCCACAAAAATCTGGACAGTTGAGAGCTATGAATACAGGTGTTCCCAATGCAGGGAACTTGGGGATACTTCTAAAAACTGTGACATGGCATGCAGACAGTGCAAGGTACCAGGTCATTTTTGTTTTGACTGTCCTCAAATAATTGCTATTGAGCCAAATACCTAACACCTGATATACAAAATGTAACTACAGAATCCAATATGCAAATTGATGTAGTAGATGTTTCAAGTGGCAATGTTGTTGTTGAGTATGAAGGGGTTGTACAAAATATTGATTCTAATGATAATGATAATAAACAAGATATACTTACTATTGGAAGCTTGGAAGCTGGTGTACGTGATATTAATGATGCAAAGCTTGCTATTATTGGAAAGAAGGTTAAACATGAAAGTTAAAACAAGGAGCAAAAGACTCCAGCAAAAAAGTGAAGGGATGACAGTATTTGCAGTTTAAATGTCAAAAGTATTATTACCAACAAAAGATACACAGTTACAGAATTTTGTAAAAATATTACTGCAGATTCCATATGTTTATTAGATATTAGAAAATTTACGTTTTTTCAGGGGCAACATGTCAAATATTAGGGTCTAGGTTATAAGAACGAAAGATCAAACTCTCGAATGCTCACATGAGCAAATATTTACAAACTCGATTTTATTTTTTTTTTCACACTACAGTGATGATCAGAATATTTGCCCTTTCCTCACTGTAGTGCAATCTTGGAGTTGGAATATATATTTAGCAGGGGGATGTGAGGGGTGCAGCCCCCCACAATAGTGATTTTGAGTTTTTAAATATTCGCTCATGTGAGCGTTTGAGAGTTTGATCTTTCGTTCTTATAACATAGACCCAAATATTATCAGGGACATAAGTTTTTTTTTTTGTTGTTGTTGTTTTTTGTCTTTTGGTGAGGTATTAGTCAGTGGTATTGCATTAGTGTACAAATCTACCCTTGCATTCCAAGACAATAGTGGTAGAGCCAGGACATTTTATTGTATGAGATTTTATAAAGTGAATGCATGTCATCTCTGGCTGATTTTTGATACAGAGAAGGAATTTTTCTAAAATTAAAAGATTTTTTCACCACATGACATACTTTTCATAATGATGTGACCATCTCTCATTTTACTACATGATGTAAGCTGGTTTTAACTAGTCTGAAGAAGTGTTTGTGATGAAAGGGCTTACTACTGATGAAACTATTTTTCTACTTCCCACAAGGGTTTGCATTTTCTTACATGCTGGACAGTCATTTTATTTATTTATTTTAACAGTGTGGGCCATTTTGTAAAGGAAGTTTGGAGATCTGTTCAGTTTTGTTAGATAAACTGAACATAGAAAGGGGTCCAAGAATTTAATATCTTGTAATGGTCCAATATTCGTTGATCTAACTTGTATAACAACCTCCCCTAAATGGAGGTTAGTAAAGCTATCCTACTTCACACACACACACACACACACACACACACACACACACACACACACACACACACACACACACACACACACACACACACACGCACACACACGCACACACACGCACACACCAGAAAGTCAAAAATTTTAAGAGGAACATGATAAAAATATGAGGCAAAATCATGGACAATTGAGATGTATTGTAGTTATGTGTTACTGCTGTTATGTTAAAGAAATGACGCTGTCAACCAGCATTACTGCTGTTGATGCTGATGATGATCAGGAAAGGATAGGAATGAGACTAGGGAATTAGATTTAATTTCACTGTCATTTTTTTTTTCTGCTGAGACCAGAATCATCTGCTGCAAGACTGTACCATTATTCCATAGGGGATATTGAATGTAACCTTCAGTGATTCATTTACAAAAAACAGTAGCAATAGGTTCTGCATTAATGTGCATTTTCTAAGGAATAATAAGTAGGAGAAAGTACAGTTGTGTTAAATCTTACCATAACAGTAGAATTCCCTCTTTTCACTGTTGCAGTATTCATTAACTCTGGGATCTCCTGCCAATTATGGTGTATGAACATGATTTCAAAATAAAAAATATGTGTCATATATCATGCAGTGTATTTTTTTCTTTTATTCATTTCATTTTATTTCTTGTCACTGTTAAGGCCTATGTTGTGATTGTTATTGCACAGTGGACTTTTGCCAGTGGTCCAGGTCATGGGTTAAAAGTGTTTTGTATCACTCCATTTACCCAATTCACAAATAAATTAATAGATAAATAGAAATCTTTACAAATCTAAGAATGTCTAGCAATAGTATCCATTATAAAAAAGTAATAAAACCTGCAAATTTGTTTTATGGCTTAAAAATGCTTCTGAAATTTCATTATTACTTACAAAATTTTAGAATTATGTTACTTCGATTACACACAAGTCATTTATAAAATATATAGAACATTTGCATCACTAGAAAAAACAAAGGTAATAAAAACACCATCTGTAAAAAGAAGGAAAAAACACTGCCAGAACTACTAGAAACATTTATCTGTATTCCCAAAGTACTGGAATTTCCAGGAGTAACATAACTTCAGGAAGCAGAATATGTGCCAGAAATATGAAATCCAGAATTTTCAGAAGTAACATAAATGTTAGGAGCAGAATAAGTGCCAGAAATAAAGGGTTCCAGAATTTCCAGGAGTGGTATAACTGATGGATGGAAAATATGCAGCAGATTAGCATATGAGACAGGAACTGTTTTTACTTGGAGAAGCAACGTTGGGGCTACTAGTACGATATGCAGGTACAGTACTTTGAGAAACAACCCTGGGGCTATTAATATGATATGCAGGTGCAGTACTTTGTGGAACAATGCTGGGGCTAGTAATATGATTTGTACGTGCAGCACTTTGAGAAACAAAGCTAGGCCTATTAATATGATATGCAGGTGCAGTGCTTTGAGCAGCAACTCTCTGGAAATTACTATGATATGCAGGTGCAGTACTTTGAGTAACAATGCTGGGACGTTTAATATGAACTGCAGGTGCTACAGCTTTGTCACAGTACTTAACCAGGTACTGGGGATAAATCTGGTGCTTTTCAAAGATAACAAAGATAGAAGGGTTGAACACATTATTCACACAACTGTCATAGAAAATGTTGGCCTTCCCATTCTTGGATGGAGGACGTAAATAGCTTGAGGACCCTTCCACAAACTGCCCTACTAGCACTCGGGCTACAAACATGATTCTGGAGCCTGATGTTGAATTTGTAAAGCCATTGGAATATGAAGCATCCCTTGCAAAGTAACTTCCTGCAATAAAAAGAAACAAAAAAAAATCATCTTTAACAAGAATCTTGAGAATTGCATATTTGTACATTTTTACTTAACTATGGATTTCTTTATTAAGTTAGTTCAGATTTTCTGATCCTTAGCACTTTTCTGCCTCTGGTTATGGCAGCGACTGTAGTCTTTTCTTTCTTTCTTTTTTCTTTCTTTTCTTTCTTTCTTTTTTTCTTTCTTTCTTTAACATGAAGTATCACTGATTCTGCCCTTTAGTCTATGAACTCTCAGCACCGCACCAACATACTTAAAATACAAAACCTGCTACCAACATTATTCGGCTGTCAGCACTGATTCTGTATTTTTCTGCGACAGGAACATAGCAATTGATTAAAGAATAGGCCCAATGTACAGTCTGCACTGAGATGGATATGTTTCCCATTTCTTAGAAGATCCCCTACAACACTGGAACCCAGGTTTACTAGAAGGTCTTCGCCTACAGAAAAAAATAACTGTTAGAGAACATATAAATTCCTTATGGGCCACCTGGATTCACAGTGAAACCCAGACTACCAGCAGATGCTATGACTCTGTTGACTGGCAATGGGCTGTTTTAGCTATGGCTACACATCCATCACTTCAGTAGAGGCACACGTATTTAGTATCATTTCTTCCTTTTTTTGTCCTCTCAGACCTCATGTTTACTGTCCTGGCCCACAGTACCTAATGACCACACTGGGTCTATCAGCTACTCTCTAACCCCCCTGGACTTGCACTACTTTTGCTGGGGACTGTCATGGATACTGAGGGTGTCCAGGGAGCTCAGCTCATCTGTGCTTTCATCCATTGGGATGTTTTTATGATCTATCCACTCCCCTTAACCCCCCCAACTTGATTACGTATGAGGGAACTCCCCTCTTTGAACCACACCTCTCGTAGACAGTGTATCAACAAGGACCCTCCCACTTTGGATAGGCATACCCATCCCTTCTTTGTCATTCTGTCAGTAGTCAGAGTCATTAATATTTATTATCATTTCTGTCATTATTCTAGTTTTCTTGAATGAGGAAAATAGCTTATAGCTGATAAAGCCAACATGTTTTGATTTAACAAATCATATTACACAATTTTTCTAACAGGAAATGGAATATCATTTACACTTTCTTATGTATTAATGATTCTGTAGTGGAATCTACTTATGCAAAAAAGTCACCTTACTTTGAGGCAGCTTCTACAGCAGTTAACACACACACACACACACACACACACACACACACACACACACACACACACACACACACACACACACACACACACACACCTCGTTCTCAATGAAGCACAGTTCAGGATTTTTTATCCAACATATAAAATATTAGCAGACACTCCCCTACGTTTCAGCATTAATGTGATATCTAAATATGTATTAAAACCACACCTTACCCTCTGCCCTTCTCTTACACTTATGCTGTTCCCAGTTTTTCCTACAATAGCAGTCATTAAGTGCCTGCATTCTTCTAATGCTGCAATTAAAACAGCCATTGCCTACAATAAAAAAAAAAAAAAAAACTTCCTGGGCAAAACTTTGAGATTTCCAAAATCACAGTTTCTTCTCACCTTTCTGTGTTTTACCAGAGTTTGTAGGGTGAGTAAAAAACATTCCAACATCAGACAAAGTCTTGCCCTCTTCCTCACTTTTAGAGTGTCACTAACTTTAGGCCCAAACACAGTGGACCCATAATAGGAAGCATTAACAAAGGATATTTTGAAGTGATCTGCCAAGTCACAGAGATGCATCCAGGCATGCCAGCGAACAGCTATTCTGGTGTTTGCTGCTCTCGGTGTGTCATTGGCACATTTTAGATATTCATGATAAAGTACATAGGCACATTTGACATGACAGGGACTGCAGGGTGGCCAATATTGTGTCAACAGCCTTCTGATCCTATGCAGATAAGGACCCAGAGAGGGATTTGGATAGTTCCTTGGCCAAAACCCTCTGAAATCATATCAATGAACTCACTGGGACAACAAATAGCACTAAAGGCAATCTAATACATCAGCCCACATCAAAGGATGTGGGCAACAAATCTGCAGATTTTTTTCAGAGCAACAATCCTCAACTCCACCAGCTACTACATTTTCATGGAATAAGAACTATGAGCAGTTTTGTTTCCAAACAATGATAGTGCCATCGCTAAAAAATATGTTCTGAGGTGAAAGGTCATAGCGCTTCCATAGATAACCTACCACTAGAACAACAAAAGAAAGTATCACCTTTCACTTCTGTATGCCACACTAAGTTTATTAACAACAGTTTACCTGATGGCTTCTTCCCATGCTTATATAAACAAATGAAAGTATTTCCAATGCATAAAAATGGTCACCATGACAGAGTAGAAAACTATAGGCCTATAAATACAATGAGCCTTTAGTCCAAAATACAGAAATCCATAGTTCATGAACAACTTGTAGATTACCGCAGTCATCATAACTTATTAGATGTACAAATCCAAGACTTAGATAAAGGTACATTAATCAAACAGCCCTACTATGCTAGTAAAGTATGTTGCAACAAAGACAAATGTTTATCTATGGCAATACTTTATTTTCTAGTCTTCTCATCTGAAGTAATCAGCCTTTCCATGATGTATACCAAGTTGATGCTTAAAGCTGTGCTACTATGTTTTTATAAGCTACATATATAACAGGATCCACACCACAGCATAGCAGAACTCTACATCTTAATGCACCAATATAGGAGACCACAAGGAACCATATTTGTATTACTGTCTTCACTGATGAAATGCTGCACAAACAGAATCCATATAATACAACACAAATATGACTTTATTACAATCTACATAGCTAAGAGTGTAGATAATGTAATTTTTGACATAAAATGTTTTAGCACTATCATAACCTGTATTAACAAAAGGGATTTAATACCCCACAAGTGTTCAATGACTACAATCCCCCGGATTTACTAATCTTCCGTGCAGGACTAGCTTAGGCCTCCATGGAAGTGCCCGTTTAGGAGCAGGATGGCAGCACACCATGCATAGTAATGAAGGCGCGCTGGCCGAGCTCTTAGGCTTACATGGAGTGTGTACAAGTGCAGGGAGCGTGTCTGAGAGCAGAACTCTCAGAATAAACACACCCCTGAAATGTTGAACAGCAGAAGCTGTTAAGAAATGAGCGAGATCGCTCACAGGTGTCCCCATATCCCTACCAACAGACCCCCCCCCATGTGTGCAACAGCAGCAGGACATATAAAATAAAATTAAAAAAAAAACATTTATAGCTTTAAAACACCGATCAAAGCTAACTGTAGCTGCTCGGGTGTGCCCATCACTTAGCTATGTTTAATGTAGCTGAAACAGCAAAAGGAGGATAAAAGGCAGGTTATGTGCAAAGGAAACAGTACAGTAATATTGTAGTGGGCAGAGCATTCGCCTCACGAGCAGTCAATCCTGGTTCAAGTCTCACCACAGTACATTCCATTTCCATGTCAAAGCACTGTTATGATCAATATATTTAGTTGTAACCTAATAAATAACATATATGTGTGAACTGGAGTAGTAAGCAGTGTAATGAATAATAACCCCATACACTTGCCAAATCCACCCCCCCCCCCAAGAACCAGTAGACTATTATTGTCAAAAATAGATCAGTAGTAGGGATAAATAAGCATGACTAAGCAGGTGTAAGTCTGTTTGCATGACAGGAAGCATTGCATACACAGAGTAAGCAATAGTGAGGCTAACCATGTGTAAGTGGATGTCACCAGAAGTTAGCAGTGCTTACTGTCACGCAAACCCACTAACAACTGCGTAAAAGTGCCTTAACCACTCTATATCCAATGGGCCCCATTCTTGCCAGCAACAAATTAAACAGTCCCTGCAAGGATCGAACCCAGGAGCCTGCACACCATAGGCAATGTGATGTACCAATAAGCCACGGCAGACAAACATAACCCTGACGTTTCTACAAACATAGCATCCAGCAATACCATTCAACATTTCAGGACATGTAGATGTATGTGTGTGTGTATATATATCTATAACTAAATAGATATATACCTCTCCTTCCCTGTATTACATATGTATACATATATAACATACATATATATATATATATATA
>NC_056745.1:706191104-706198604 GCF_019279795.1 Protopterus annectens | reverse complement strand
GAGCCGAGAATTGGCTCCGACTCGGCCAACTCATTTCTCGAGCACGAAGTCTCTAATTGGCTGGGCTAGCCCGGAATCCCAAGATGCACCTCGCCCTAGCCCCAGATCTAGTTTGCAGCCATTCCAGTCACACCCCACACACAACTGCCACGGGAAGGAGCTCCAGCCAGAAAGGAAAGAAAAAACAACTGACATTGAAGGGTTCTCAGAGTCAATTGTCCTCCAAATCCTATAGGAAGGGGGCAGATGGGAGGGTACATAAGAATGTGAGGCGAGATGGACCACATACATCAATCGTTATGGTGAGCAACAGTGGTCCCTCTCCACAAAGGTGGTGCCTCAACGGATCCTGGAAACTATAGCTCCATAAGCCTGACTAGCTTGGTCTGCAAAGCTATGGAAAGGATCATCATGGACCTCATGAATAAAGATATTGGGGACCTACAGACACTGGATCCTACCCAGTTCAGCTTTGGTAAGGACAGATCCTGCCTCTTAAACCTGGTTGATTTCTTTGAAACAGTCACCAAGGCCATTGACGAGGGGAAGGTGGTCCACACAGCATACCTGGACCTCGCAAAAGCCTTCAATACAATACTCCACTCGGGCATTATAGATAAGCTCACCAGCTTAAATATAAACCCCTATATCACTAGATGGGTTGCAATCTGGCTCACGGACAGAACCCACATGGTTAGAATTGCTGGAGCCATGTCAGACTCCAAACCAGTTACAAGTGGCATCCCACAAGGCTCAGTCCTGGGACCTCTCTTGTTCGGTATATATTTCTCGGAGGTACAGGCTAACACGGAAGGACTGTGGCTGACCAAGTTCACAGATGACTGCAAACTGGGCACCATAATTGACTCTCCAGCTGACACAAGCATCCTCCAAAAGGGCCTCATAGAAACAGACAACTGCTGCCAGAGCCATGTCCTCAAGCTAAACACCAAAAAGTGTATAGTCATCCCCCTTGGCAAAAACAAAGTGCCCACAAATTACCACATAGGTGGTAATCCATTAAGTACAGAAGAAGTAATTAGGGACCTGGGGACCCAAGTTGATAGCAGTCTCTCATTTGACAACCACGTGGCCAAAGTGGTTAGAAAAACATTTTATATAGCCCACCTAATCATGAAGGGATTCACATCTAGATCAGGGGAGGTCATCGTGCCTCTTTACTCATCCATCATCAGGCCCATAATTGAGTACAATGCCCCTTTTGGGATGTACCTTACCAGACACCTGCAGCAACTGGAAAGACCCAAAAAGTACCTCACCTAGAGGATCAAAGGGCTCAAACAGATGCCATATGCTGCCCGGTTAAAGAAACTCCAGCTCTACTCAGTGGCATACTGCCTGCTCAGAGGCGATCTGTGCCTGATGTATAAAGCCATGTCCAACCCGGAATTAGTGGACATGCTGCACCTCAGAAAATCCAAATCCCATTGAGCTATATGCTTGAGAGACTTGAACCTAAGCACTGAAATAAACAGGACATGCTGGAGGGACAGACTCATAACCCAGAGGCTCCCTTCACTCTGGAATAAAATCCCAGTCCAGGTTAGGCAGAGTCCCTCATTGACTCTCTTCAAGAGGAATCTTGATGAGTGGATGGGAGATCATAGGTTTACCCTGGGTATCACTTCTGTGTCACTGTTAGACAGAGGCACAGTATACTAACCTCGAAAAAGGGCATAGCAAAATTAATTTAAAATGGGTGGCGAAAGCCAAACACACTCTGGCTAGGCTTATGAATGCCCTAGGGCAGATAGCCTAGTATGAACCTATGAACCTGATGTTATGTGGTCCTATCTCATCTACATTCTTTACTCATGGGACAGCGTCCCCAGCACCTCTATCCTGGGTGGCTCATAGGAAAATACTCCTGAGAACTGTGGAACCAAAGGAAGCCCAGCCCCTAGAAGCCACGTCCATCTTGTAATGAGTAATAAAGGTGTGCAGAGAGGCCCAGGTGGCCGCAGCACAAATATCATCCAATGAAAGCCTGACATGGTAAGCTATTGATGTAGACACTGCCCTTGTAGAGTGAGCTTTGATGGGAAAGAGTAAATTTCTGCCTGCTGACGAATAGATAAAGGAAATACAATCTTTGATCCATTTAGAAATTATGCTCTTGGAAATAGGACAACCTGTTCTGTTTTCTGAGAAGGACACAAACAGTTGATCAGACTTCCTAATATGCTTAATCCTGTGTAAGTAGAATCTTAGTTGTCTGTGCACATCCAACTGGTGAAATCTAAACTCTGCTTTATTGGAAAAGTTTGGAAAGAACACTGGTAACTCAATAGACTGATGAAGATTAACGGTGGATGACACCTTCGGAAGGAAGGACAGGTTAAGTCTCAGGGAAACTCTGTTTTTATGAAAGGTCAAATATGGAGGTTTAATGGACAAAGCTTGAATCTCTGATACTCTTCTGGCTGATGTAATGGCTATTAGGAAAGCCGTCTTCCAAGATAGAAATTTTAATTCACAGGTGGCAGCCGGTTCAAAGGGCGGCGAAGTGATGGCTTGTAACACAAAGTGTAGATCCCATGGCATGACAGCTTCTGAAACAGGAGGGCGAAGTAACCAGGCACCTTTCAAGAAGGCCTTACAAAGTTTATGGCCCATAAGAGAAGGCTCATAAGATGTATGAAAATTGGAAATTGCAGCCAGCTGCAGCTTAATGGTAGCAGGTGCGGAGCCCTGTCAGAAAATCATGGCTAAAAAATCTAAGACTGATGGAATTGGGGTTGTGAAGGGGTCCAAACCTTGGGCCTGAGCCCAAATGGAGAATCTCTTCCATTTGCAGGAATAAATCCTTCTGGTGGAAGACTTATGAGATGAAGACAAGATGTGTACCACCTCAGGTGAAAAGGAACATCGTCTAACTGGTGATGGAAGTGGAGCAGCCAGGCTGTCAACCTGAAGGTTCGCAGGGATGGATGGAGCTGTCCTGACATGTGAATCAGTAGGTCTGGCACTGGGTCCAGGGTCCAAGGACCGTCCACGGTGTACTGCTGAAGAAAAGGAAACCGTACTTGTCGAGGCCAGTGTGGAGCAATTAGAATCATCCTGCTTCCCAAGGATATGGCTTTCTGAGCTGGTTGAAACCTGGTTGATTTCTTTGAAACAGTCACCAAGGCTATTGACGAGGGGAAGGTGGTCCACACAGCCTACCTGGACCCGCAAAAGCCTTCAATACAATACCCCACTCGGGCATTATAGATAAACTCACCAGCTTAAATATAAACCCCTATATCACTAGATGGGTTGCAAACTGGCTCAAGGACAGAACTCACATGGTTAGAATTGCTGGAGCCATGTCAAACTCCAAACCAGTTACAAGTGGCATCCCACAAGGCTCAGTCCTGGGACCTCTCTTGTTCGGTATATATTTCTTGGAGGTACAGGCCAACACGGAAGGACTGTGGCTGACCAAGTTCGCAGACTGGGCACCATAATCGACTCTCCAGCCGACACAAGCATCCTCCAAAAGGGCCTCATAGAAACAGACAACTGCTGCCAGAGCCATGGCCTCAAGCTAAACGCCAAAAAGTGTATAGTCATTCCCTTTGGCAAAAACAAAGTGCCCACAAATTACCACATAGGTGGTAATCCATTAAGTACAGAAGAAGTAATTAGGGACCTGGGGACCCAAGTTGATAACAATCTCTCATTTGACAACCACGTGGCCAAAGTGGTTAGAAAAACATTTTATATAGCCCACCTAATCATGAAGGGATTCACATCTAGATCAGGGGAGGTCTTCGTGCCTCTTTACTCATCCCTCATCAGGCCCATAATTGAGTACAATGCCCCTTTTGGGATGTAGCTTACCAGACACCTGCAGCAACTGGAAAGACCCGAAAAGTATCTCACCAAGAGGATCAAAGGTCTCAAACAGATGCCATGTGATGCCCAGTTAAAGAAACTCCAGCTCTACTCAGTGGCATACCGCCTGCTCAGAGGCGATCTGTGCCTGATGTATAAAGCCATGTCCAACCTGGAATTAATGGACATGCTGCACCTCAGAAAATCCAAATCCCATCGAGCTACACACTCGAGAGACTTGAACCTCAGCACTGAAATAAATAGGACATGCTGGAGGGACAGATTCATAACCCAGAGGCTCCGTTCACTCTGGAATAAAATCCCAGTCCAGGTTAGGCAGAGTCCCTCATTGACTCTCTTCAAGAGGAATCTTGATGAGTGGATGGGAGATCATAGGTTTACCCCAGGTATCACTTCTGTGTCACTGTTAGACAGAGGCACAGTATACTAACCTCGAAAAAGGGCATAGAAAAATTAATTTAAAATGGGTGGCAAAAGCCAAACACACTCTGGCTAGGCTTATAAATGCCCTAGGGCAGATAGCCTAGTATAAACCTATGAACCTATGAATCACTCTTGGTAACAGAGAAAACAGAGGGAAAGCATAGATCAGACCGGAGGGCCAATCATGGGCTAGAGCATCCCTGGGGGACTCCCCCTCTGGGGGGATCAGTGTGAAGTACTTGCTGCATTTGGCATTGAGAGGGCTGGCGAAGAGATCGCAGCAAGGCTGACCCCACCTGTTGAAAATTTGAACCGCCACTCGGTTGTTCAGGGACCACTCCTAAGGCATCAGAATAGCTCTGCTCAGCCTGTCTGTTATCACGTTGGTCTTTCCTGGAATGTGTGTTGCCACTAAAAAACGTTGGGAAGACACTGCCCAATGCCACACTCACATGGCCTCTCTGCAGTAGGGATAAGACTTGGTTCCCCCCTGCTTGTTTAGGTGCCACACCATGGACATGCTGTCCGAGTGAATTGCAATCATTCCCAGAGGAAGAGAGTTTTGGAGTGCCCGCAACGCTAGTAACACCGCTCTCATCTCTAGAACATTGATGTGCAGGTGTACCTCGTAATCTTGCCACGTGCCTTGGACCGTCCTGCCAAGATAATGCCCCCCCACCCCATTTGGGAGGCGTCCGTGGTCACCGTGGCCACTGAAGACATAGGAATCAAGCTCCTCCCCTTGTCCATATTGGTGGAACATAGCCACCAGCGGAGGTCCTGTTTGCACCGTTCCGTGAGAAGTATCAAGTGGGAAAGAGGAAGTTTCTGAAAGGACCATTGGGCTGAAAGGAGCCACTGTAGGATCTGCATGTGTAACCTAGCTAGAGGCACTAGCATGATGGTGGCAGCCATGGATCCCAGGAGCTGGAGAACTAACCTGGCCTGAACTCTCTTGAGGGGCACCAATGCATGAATCTGAGACTGCAGCACTCTTATCCTATCTTGTGGCAGAAAGGCCCACATTTGAATAGAGTCTAGCTCTGCGCCTATAAAAACAACATGCTGTGAGGGCAGCAAGGCAGACTTTTCCCAGTTCAAAGTGGTTGACAAAGTGTAATGGTAGCCTCCCTGGCTTGAATGAGGAGATGCCTGGTGGGGGCGGTGAGAAGCCAGTCGTCCAGATATGGAAACACCTGGAATCCCCGACATCTCAGGTGAGCCATCACCACTGCCAAACACTTGGTAAACACCCTGGTGGCTGTGGTAAGACCAAAGGGCAGGGCACGAAACTGGAAGTGACTGGCTCCCAGCTGAAAGTGTAAGTGACTCCTGGATGCCTTGTCCATCTTGATGTGGTAGTAGGCATCCTTGAGATCGATGGAGCACATCCATACTCCTTTTTCCAGCAAGGCAAAAATGGACTGAAGAGTGACCATTCGGAACTTGGACTTCAGAATGTAGTGATTCAATCGGCTGAGATCCAGAATGGGCCTCAGGTCCCCTGTTCTTTTCGGCACCAAAAAGAATCTTGATTAAGTTCCTGATCCGATATGGTCTGAGGGGAATGGGTGGATGACTCCTTTTTCTAGCAGCTTTGAAACGTCTAGTGCTGCTTGGTCCTGTTGACTGGGTGGAACATCCGGGATTCTTTTGACTGGAGGGGGTGTTGATAAAAAGGGGATAGTGCAACCTCCGGTAACTATTCGAAGCACCCAACGATCCTGGGTGATGCTTTCCCAGGCTTCCGTATGCAACGAAATTCGGCCCCTGACTGCCTCCGGAACAGCGTAGTCGGGCAACGCCTCAGGAATGCTGAAAGGAAGACCCGCAAAAGGAATCGCAGTCTGCTGAGTTGCGGGGGCCTCCTCTGCCTCTAGGATGGCGTCTTCCAGAATAACCCCCCCTCCTCTGCCTCTGGAGGGGGACTCACCTTGAGCGGTAGGGAAAGACTTCTGTGACTTCTTGAACCACATTTCCCTCCTCTCTGACCCTTGGGGTAAGGCCTAAAAGGAAGAAAGAAATGGGCCCCTACGGCAGATAGTGTCTTCCCCTCCTGTTCGCATCTGGTGAGGGTGTCTTTCACTTTGGTCCAGAAGAGTGAGGACCCATCAAAGGGGGCGTCAGTGAAGGAAGACTTAAAGGCCTCCGCGAAATGACACAGGTGCATCCAGGCTTGCCTTCTGAGAGCTACACCAGAGCTAGCTGCCCTACTCACCCCTTCGGCTGCATAGGCTATGAGCCTCATGGACGAGTTGACAATGGAACCAAGGGTAGACAACTGGGCGTTAATAGTCTGCGCTACCGCCTCAGGTATGTTACCCGTCAGAGTGTCTCCTAGCTCCTTAAAGGAAAACAATGGGATAACAAATAGAAAAGTTCTATCTGTTGTCTCCTTAAGTCCCCCTTATGTGCTACAGGCCAAAAACAATAATAACCCCAGCTTTAAAAAAAAATCACGAAAACTGTTTTACAGCTTACCTTCCTAACCCTCCGTACTGTATTAGTTTCCGTTCTAAAAAACAAAATGAAAAACGGCTTTCCGGCTCTGAAATAATGATGTCACATCTGCCTCGAGTAGATCCCAGGAAGTATCCTCCCCCAAAGTGACGTAAACTCTGCCTTATTAGCATGCTGTATGGAAGCCCTTCTGATCCGCCCACATCGTGACGTCATTGCCGCCTTGGCCAGCCCACTATAACCCTAATAAAAGGAGTAGCTGCAGTGTGGAACTTCTTTTCATCTCGAATTTAATCGTGTCGGCTCCATTTTCTGTGAAGGACCTGCTGCAACTGTATTGCCTGCATCTTCTTGAGTGTTGGGTAAGTGTTCTTAGTATATTTAACTAAAAGTTTAGTGTACATAAATGTATAAAAATAAAAATGTAAAGCCCATGCGTTTATATCATTATTAAATACTACTTTTAATTTGTGGTAGTGTGGTCGTAGTTCTGGACATTTGTCAATATTGCTTTTTAATTATTGGTAGTGCGGTCGTAGTTCTGTTAATTTTTTTTAATTAGTGTTCTCCTTTCGCTTTTTTTATTACTAACTGTAAGTCCAATGAAACTTATGAGTATATGCTGGTTTTAATATACTGTATTTGGAGTGTGATCCGTTTGCTTTTGTTTGCTGGTTTGTGCTTTTGTCGTAGTGTCGTAATTGTAATAAAAATAAAACTATCAGGAGTCCATGATAAAGTACTATGATCCTAAAT